>NC_051846.1:134893407-134907986 GCF_002237135.1 Teleopsis dalmanni | reverse complement strand
GTAATATCTTGTTTGCAGATTTAATACTTGTATATCTAATTCTCTTTTCGTGCAGGCCTACATAACAGAGTCCCTAATTTCCATTAATTTTGATTGTCTTAAGATTTTTTTTAACTCTTCATTGTTTATTTTGTCCGTTATTAATGAGTTCACATCGGGCCAAGGAATATTTTACAGAATTTAGCAGAAATGCTCTGTCCGCTTTCGGGTAAGAAAGGGTTTAATTTCTGAATAATAATAAAAATATTTGGTTTCAGAAATATTGTCCACTCAAGACAGGTGTTCGCTTAACAGGGGTGTCCTTTAGGAGAGTTTTCACTGTATGAATATCGCTACCCGCATACCAGAGCTTCGAAAGACTGTTCAAATATCTGAATTTTTAAAATGAAATCCGAGAGCTATACACTATCATTTCGAGATGTTGGACTACGCTCTAGTCATAAAATTTGGTGATTTATATAGGCTGATTCAAATTTGTGCTGTTTTAACAGATTGTAGCAATGTGGTCAAATTCACTGCAATTAAAACATCTTTTTCCTCTTCCTCTATCTGGACAATGCTGCGTTGTGTGTGATACTGTCTCGCAGTTACTGCATCTTTTGTTGACGTGGTTTCTACTATAATTGCTTGCGTAACAGCTTGGACCTTGGTATCTTTCTACCTTCTCCTGATCAACATTGAACTTTTCGTAAAGTTTGAATTTAATTTTTAGTTAATCAATATTACAAAATTGATAGAGTATGGCCTTCTTTAATCAACCATCCGGTATGCCTGCTAAAATGTAATCAATTAATTGCGTTTCTTCGACTATATGCCTGGAAGCAATTTTATTTATTTTGTAAAAGTATTCTATAAATGATTCGTTACTTAAGTTTGACGTCTTGTCTAACTTTTTGTGAAGATTTTCAAGTTCCTGGTAGCTAAATTCAGCTGTAAGACTTTGTTGTAACATATGTCAATTGTTGACAACTGTTTACGCTTCCATAGCCAACTATGCAGCCCCACGGAAGAACCTCTTACAATATTGAAATTTTTGTACTTGGGTCCATTTACACCTCAGAGAAATATTCTTAAAATCAAGTAACGAATCCTCGATTTTTCGAATAGTTGGACTCTTCGACCTCTTTAAAGTTTATATTGTTATGCACTGGTTCCTTTGACATATTTGGTGTTTCACCGCGCGTCGTGACACTCTTGATTGTGTTATTCGTATTCGCGTGCGCAAATTCTTTTTTTTTTTTTTCTAAATGTTACTTCGGTATTTTCGTTATCGTTATTTTCTGACTCCGAGTTCCAACTTTTTTCTCCGAATTTTCCATTTATATTTCTAGACGATCTATTAAATTTACTTTTAAATTATACTCTAGCGGCTTTTTGTAGCTTTAAATGGTGTTCTTGAGCGGAATAAAGGGCACAAAGGCTATATTATTTTGCGGAAATTATTTTATTGTATTGCCTTAATTTCTTAAGCCGGAAAACTTGAAATTTATTCTGGAAAAATTATTCTTTTTCTAAATAATGTCAATATTTTTCTAATGTCAATATTTTTGAATTCAATTCCAGCTTGCTGTGTTGAATGAATGTTGACGCTTACAATACCAATTAGGTAGACCGTATTTTTTTAAAGCTTTCTGTGATTGTTTAGTACTTAACTCGAATAACGTTTTTCGCCGATTTTTCATTAGTGTTTTATATTGAAAAATATTTCAGTTTTTATGTACACTGATTTTATTCTTAACAAATCATAAGATTCAAAAAATATTTTCACACTTCAAGATCAGATACTTTGATGTCAGCGCTACTTCTGACACTATGTGGTTATTCCAAAAAAAAAAAGTAGACAATATTTTTTGATTTTTTTTTATAACCTTTATTATAGATGAGTGTTGGGCTATTAGTCGGATTTTTTTGATTTGGTTTTTTAATAAAATTTTTTTTATTGTTTTATTTATTTAATATATATTTGTTTAAAACCATCATCAGGGATAAAGATTTTTAAAAGAACTGAATAGAATAAAATTTGTATATGAAAAAATTTTTTTGGCAAATGTTTTAAATAATTACAACGAAGAATATAAAATCAGTTTATTTTTAGAATGATTTTTCTAAAAATGCACAATAAACAACAGAAATATTTTCTATATCTTGCCGCAAATTGTATGTGGGTCTAGTCATAATATGTAAGGACTCTAGATAAGACGTATCAATGGCCTTCACCGAAGAAAAATCTGGGTAATGATTTTCATCAAGAAAGTGTGAGACCAAAGCTGATTGTTTATCAGGATTAATTTGTTTTAGACTTTTTTTATGTTGACTTATTCTTTTATGTAATTGATTTTTCGTTTGGACAATATAGCAGAGTTCACATTTTTGACCATTATTATCAGTCCCAGCGCATGGAATTTCATAGATACAATTAATAATGTTCGTTTTAATACGATCTTTCAGTTTGGTATATATAGTTGTTTGAATTTGTGCAAATGGTTTAAAAGATATTTTTAAATTGTCTACTTTCCTTTCGATAATTTTAGCAATTTTAACTGATAGGTCATTTATATATATCATCGATATTCTAATCATAGGACTAGGTATACTTTGATCATGGTGTCTAGTTCTTGAAAGTTGAAAATGCTGCCTTACTCGATGTAGTTGACTAACAATCATTTTGCGAGGACAGTTATTATCAGACAAACTGTTGAAACCTTTATTAATGTTGGCAGCGTAAAATTCTTTGTCACTTATAGAAAATATGCGGAAAAAAGGTTGTAAATCACATTTATTTTCTGTTGTCGTGGATGGTGTGATAAATAGAATACAGCTTTCTGGTACCAGTCAATTGTTAGTTCTAGATTATTTTTCTTAGATATTATTAAATCTAGGTACGGAAGTTTCTTGATATTTTAAATTTGTTGTGCTCGCAATAAAAAGATAGTTTTTGTTAATTAAAAAACAGTATTTTATTGCAACACAAAACTAACTATCACAAAAATAATTTGAATGAATATTTAAATAAATTATTTTCAAATATCAAAAATCTGACAATTTTCACCTACTTTGTTGTTTCTCACCACACAGCCCCTTCTAGAATTTGACAGCTGCATAACGACAAATTCTATCCGAATTGTACATTATTACTACATCATAAACCTCAATGGAAAACGCACCGCTCTACCCACTCGAGTCATCTTTGGTGCTATCTGCATGTTACTGTTACCACCAAACTCCTTGACATTATCTTGCAACAACCTTTACCGGCTTCATTCGCAAAATATACCGGTTTCACTGGATCTATGCTGACATTCACCATGCGCCCTCCTGCCCTTATTGTTAGAGTTTTCTTACCACGACATAAAATTTCATACGGGCCCTCATACAGTTGCTTTAGTGGTGGTCGCACAGAGTCATCACGTAAGAATACGTGTGTACTGCTTTTCAAATCTTTAAACACGAATGGCTTTTCCGTCATATGATGCGATGCTTGTAATGGCTTCAGTTCGTTCATAGTTTTCCTTATCTCCTTAACAAACTCTGTTTGCGATACTTGCTTCAACTCACCATCAAACATCTCTCCTGGTAAACGTATATTTGCCACATAAATTAATTCCGATGGTGTCGCTTGAAAATCTTCTTTAAATGCCGCTCTTAATCCCATTACCACAATCGGCAAGGCCCTCGTCCATTCAATACTTAATTTACATTTCAGTGCAGACTTTAGCGTGCGATGAAAACGCTCGACAAATCCATTTGACTGTGGATGATATGCTGTAGTTCGATGCCTTTCGCACCCCAATATTGTCAATGGAAATGTATTTAAGATGATTTAACATCAATTTACATGTTTTCATAAGCTCTCTGTTTTTAGTAAATACTCCTTGGCGTATTTTATTCTCTTATTTTTATTTTTAATACTTATAAACGGCTTCTTTCTGGCTCTTCTTCCTTGGTAATCGAATTTATGTAATGTATAGCGAAAAATATTTAAGCATACATACTATATCTTCCAGAGCGGGGTTTTAATGATAATTTAAGGTCTTTTGCGGTTTTGGAAGAATTTTTCTTTATTTCTTTTAATATCAAACGCTCGTCTCGATCATTTAATATTTTGCCTTGACTAACTCTGCTTTTATTGGCAAACCTAAACTCATCACGGAATCTCTTGATAATGTATAGGACAGTAGATTTACTTATTTCAATTAAATTAGCAATTTCTCTTGTGCCATTTTAATACTATTTTATATTAATTACGTAATTCTTACATTTGTTGTGAAAATTTATACAAATTATTATTATTATTATTGAAGTAATTTATATCGACCCGATTGACATTTTTTATTCGACTGCTCTTTATTACAGGGTTGCTTAAATTATTATAAAACACTTTCGTATTAAAATACATGATTGCGATTAAGTGTAATTATTATTTAATATAGCAACTAATGTATAAGGTTAGGTTATGTTAAGAAATCGCGTGCTGACAGTTATCAGCACTTCCACTCAAGGCATATATTGCTCATTGTGATGACCTCATTGCGAGATGCTAACCGTTGTTATCTTCGTGTACTATTCTTGTTAAACAATTTGGTTTTCCTGATGTAGTAAAGAAGATCCGATAAGTTTGCTTTCGTTACCTCTGCCAGGCCAGTGAAAAAACGATCCCAGAGACATTGAAGTCGCCTTGTCTGCACTTCTGGACAGAGACATGGTTGATGAATTCAGATAGGATTCATCAACCATGAAAATGGTTGATGAATTCTTCAACTTCTGCATAATCCACTTGTTCGAACTCGCAATCCTTGGAGTATAGACACAATGGTACAATGCTGCATTAGTACTCCAGTAAGGACACGAACTGCAGATTTGCTGAAGCCCAAAAGGCTTTTCAGTTTAGTTTTGTTCAATCTAGGGCATAAGGCTCTAGCGAATTCACAGTCTTCGCGAATTCTTAATCACCACAATGGTGATCCTAAACACTTCAAATATCGGTGTTTGCACATAAACGCATAAAACGTATTGTGCACCATAGCACAACCAAAAGTGTTGTAGCATGGAACGGAAAGGAGTAGGGGTTTGATGGTTGCGCATAGCGGTTAGGAATTTGGTGTAATGCTCATCCATGATAGACTTGCAATAAAGGCCAAGACAATGGATTAAGGCTATGGAATAATCAGTGATGGTAGGTGGAGCAACGGGGCAGTATTTAGGGCCAAAACTGAATAATATGCGGAATTCCAGAGGGACAGTAAGGGTGGTGAGATTGATAAAACCTCCAGGAATTGATATTGATACGCGGGATACTTGAAAAAAGCCGAGGAGCGAGAGATGGTGGGGAATTCTTCATGAATGCCCATATGTCAGGTGAAGATTGGAGTTGGATAGATGCAGAGTGTGCTGGAGGAGAATGTGGTGGTGCGAGCACGGATAAACTGGTGACTATGTTAGGGGATATGGTAATAGTAGTAGAATGGATAGTATTAACGGATGTTGTAGTAACAACAGTGCAAGGTGTGGCTGGAACTGTAGATTGTTGTATTGGAGGTGGCAGGGTTATTGCGTCGTGTGCTTGTTGGTGTTGAACTGCTTGAGATTGGACGACTAATATGTGGTATATAAATATAGAGGCTAATAATAATACAGCTAACTTACTTGCAGAAGTAGTGAATGGTGTGGAGAAGAGGCTATTAACTGCTGTAGAATGTGGGTTAACTGCAGAGGTAGTAATTGGCATTATGTGAGTAGAAGAGACAGTTAAATATGTAGTAGACTGATTTGATGGCGAAGTAGTAGTAGGTTGAGAATAGATGTTGGCAAGCTGAGACATATTTAATGATGATGCTGGAAGTACTAATAAAAGAAACGTAAGTGTTTGTTATAAAAAGAGAGTAGAGGTGAGCATTAAATATATAATATGTAGGCTTTGGTAATAAATGGATGGAATGGGTCGTAGAATATATAAGCGGTATAGGAGAGTACGAGTGCTAACAATTATATATAGTAGTTAGAGTATTTATGGTTAATGATATGAATGCAGATTATAGTTTTTTGGTTAATTACAAAAGAATATTTTAGTGGACAGATTGGTAGAGTATGTTGGGAGCGATAATAAATAGTGTTTAGAATAACAATAATTGTATAATGAACTAAGAGCTGATTTTTTAGTCCAATGTAATGTCAGAGACAGATAGTAAATATAGTAGTATAACAATCACGGTTTTTTTTTTTAATTAATGGATATGAAATAGATGAAGTAATGAATATGTATGTAACAACTAGCAAACTATGTGAATATAGTATGTGTAATTTGAATAATTAAGTGCATAATGTACAATGATAAATTTGATAAGTTGAATGAATAGTAGTTTATAGACCATTGGACGAATAATAATATACAAAAATAATGGAATATATTATAGAGTTAATTAAGTAAATATAAGAGATATGAATAGCAATGGATAGATCATAAATAAGAGTGGAGATGGGTATGTAAAATATATAGAAATATTATTAAATAATATTAATAAGATAAATAGAGTGAAGTGTAATAATAGTTATAAGGAATTTACTAAGTTATATAGGAGTGAGTAGTATTAATATATAAAAAAATACGAAGTCTGCAAATTCAGGATGGAAAATGTATGAGATCATAATTTACAAATAAGGGTTAATGGCATGTATAAATATAATTAGATGTTGAATATAGAATATTAAGGGCTGGAGGTTAGGTTACGAATATTGAATACTGGGATTTAATGTTGAGTAGGTGTAGTAAATAGTATAAATATGATATAAATAGAGTGAAAAATGGATATGATAGAGTTATTATTTTATAGAAAGTGAGTAGTATGGATTAGACAAGAATATGCATATACCTTTTATTTAGGGTTATATATTTTAAATTATTCTAGGGTTTATCCTTATAAGTGTTGGTTGTATGTACATTGTAATGATGTTAGATATAAATGCAAGAATAAAATTCTTACGTATTATATGCATACGCATGATGATCTTGTATTAGATTATAGTAGATTGTTATGATTATATAGCTATTGTTTTATACAGTATTTGGTTTGAGTGTATTGATATTCTATTAGATAATAATTAGATGTGGATGAGCAATCTGTATGTGTACAATTTTCTGATATACATTTTCGGACATTTTCTAGTGTATATATTAACATTTTTCGAATATTATAATAAGATTTTATAGGTATATAATAATAATCTTCTAGTTTATACAATAATATTTTGGTATATACTAATAAGTTTTGTATGTATTTTTTTTGTATTTGGTAACATTTTTATGTATAAATGATTACGATTTTTGTATAATTAATACCATTTTTATAGCAATGTTCACATAAATAATTGACTACCACTTTGAAATGATTGAAATATAGGTAGCATAAGTATTTTATAAGGGATTAGGATAATTCGTGCAGGTGAGGCTTATAATCGTGAAAATATAGCAATGTACAATATATTGATTGTGCGTATATAAGTTAAATATTTATTTTTATTAATTTAGCAAAAATTCCATGTGTTTCTTCTTCAGAGGCTGAAGCAGGAGAGACCGAGCGCACTTTTCGAAGTTAGGAGATACCGAAGCCAAACGGGACTTTTCCAGACAAACAAATGGAAATCTCGTTTGGTAGCAACCATGCGTTCGAACAACATCGCATGATTGCTCCGTTAATGAAACTAAGCACAGCGCCGGATTTCGGGGTACGCGGGAGTTAACTTATATAGTCTATAGTTATAGTTTTATGTGTTTGTACCTGCATTTGACTTAGAGTGTGCAGAGATATCTGGTTCTGGTGATGATTCGGGTGCAGTGACACTTGGTAGCGAAAATGAATTAATTTTGATAAAAATATGAAAGTGAATTAAAGAGTGAGTGGCCTAACCTAATACACATATCTTCTCGCATGTATGCAGAGAGGTGATGTTGATATCAAACTTGTTGCTCTGATGTGGAATCCATGTTGTTGCTGTGGTACACAGTGGTTTTTTTTATATTTACAATTGTTTATATATCCCTTGTTAGATTTGTAAGTGTTTGAAATTCACTTGTATTTTTCAGAATTTTTTGATTTTTTGGGTTTTTAAAAAATTTGTTATTATTTCACAAATATTAGAATAGAAGCACACGCAGAAAAGTATTGCGTACGAATGAATAGTGAGTGCAACATATTATATTTTGACAGCGGAACAGGAAAAGGATAAGGGATAATAGTAATATCCAGGCCAAGAACCGGAGAAAGCAATTTGGTGAAGGCATGGTGATTTTTGAGTAAGGAAAATGCGATTAGGCTAAATTCATTATGTGATGTTGTTTACATGTAGTATTCATATTGTTATTGATACACAGCAATGGGAAAATGCAGGTCAACGTTATATGGTTATTGTTGTTTTATTTTTATATTATGTTGAATTAAATAATAGGACAGTTGCAAGACATTAAATGAGTTCTTTATTTTGAAAGTTTTTCTTTCAGTAATTGGTATTGAATTTTTTTTGGCTAGTATCGTAATTCTTCATGTAGATTTATATATTCATTTATAGGTTCTGTATGTATGTTATATGGAATATGATTCACGTTTTTTGACTGTTAGATGTTATAAGATTTGATTGTTATAATGCAATTACGTTCTAAATAAGTATTTTATATTGATTGATGGAATAGATATAGGAGGTTATAATTTATTGGTTGAGAAGTTTTAGAATATGGTAATGTTGTGTATATGGTTTGTATTTTGTGATGTATATAATATGAGATGTTAAAATTTTTTTAGTTGAAGGTTTAATATAATATAGTGTTAAATAATAAATGTTTTATAAAATTATTGAATATTTGTTTAAAGAAAAGGAATATTGTAAATGTTTCTTAAAATAGTATATTATTGGACTTATGACAGAGATATACGGACAATTGTTGTGAATTATTTGGAAAATCATATATCCACTATGATGAGCCTGGTTAGTTAACAGGAGAAACATGTCAGTGGGAACTTTAGTGAACAGATGACGTATTTTCATACACCTGTTGGTGTTTTAAATGAAGGGTTTTCCTACCATACAGGACCTCGGATAAATGAAATATTAATATTTGTTGAAATTTATATAAGTTATTTATATAAGTTACTAGATAACCCGGCAAACGTTGTTTTGCCGTATAAATTATTTCTACTGGTTATTTTTTTTTTTAAATAAATGATAATGAATGTATTGTAGGTGTGTGAGGATGGGTTTTATGATAGAAAGAGGAATTGAACGCCGTAGGCGATGATCGCCGATAATAACACCAGGCACTCGTTTTCTGTATTCAATGTATTACATTAATATAGCCGACATATTCATTGTTTGATCTCCTAAAAGTTTAATTTCAATTGAAAAAGTAATATTTTATCCTAAATTATAAAAATGAAAATAAAGTATATCAATATAAATTTGGAGGAGCAGTAGAGTGGACGATATTTTTTGTCGGTCCGTTTTTAGCCAACACAAATAGGCTGGATGGTTTGCCCACGCGAGAACATGCCACGTATAATTGTCCATTTGAAAAACATGGTGTGCTCAAATCTACACCGCAAACAGACATCGTTTGGCCTTGCGACTTATTGATGGTCATTGCGAATGCCAATCTAATAGGAAATTGAACGCGTTTGAATTTAATTGGCACGTCTGTGGGATTCATTGGAATTCATGGCAGTAAAACTTTTTTGTTTCGGAACTTGCCATTCAAAATGGTGGCTTCGATAATGTTTTTCATCAATTTTTTAATTACCAATCGAGTACCATTACATAGCCTTGGTGGGTTCAAATTCTGAAGTAAAATAATCGGTGATCCAACTTTCAGTCGTAAAATGTGTGGTGGCATGCCTGGCAAATCCAGTAAGTTTAAAAACTCTGCTGGATAGTTTACAACTTCGTTGGTATCACAAACTGTATCGATCGATTTGTATGGTATCAAGTCACCTGGCAATGACTGTTGTATCTTGAAGTTTAATTCATCATCGTCCACGTTTTTTGCTGCTAATATGGCTCTTTCTGTCAGCCACCCATGATTTCGATTTTGTGCTATCTGTAATTGAATTATAGCAGTATTAAAGGCTTTGTTGTAAGTTACACATCCGCACAGTAGTGCTAGCCTAATTATTTGAGTATATAATAACTTTCTATTTTTGAGGTTGAAGCGATTATTATTAAACAGCGGCTTAAGGAGATGTAGAATTTTAGAACAACTATTCCGTTTGCATTTCATATATTTATACCAATTAAGCCGTTTGTCAAGAGTGACCCCTAGATATTTAATGCTTTCTTCCCACTGTATCTCCGTGCCACCGATGCTTACTTCTGGAGGATGCTGCCTTCTCTTTCGTGTTATAAATATAGCCTTGGTTTTGTCGTTGCTAATTTTAATCTTCCATTTTTGAAAGTATTCCACCATGAGGTCTATATTTCTCTGTAAGTTGTTACTTACATTTATGGCATCTCGGTCAGAGTAGATCAAGCACGTTTCATCTGCATAAAGCTTAATTGACACTGAGCTTAAGGTGGGGATGTCTGCCGTATATATATTAAACAACGTGGATGAAAGTGACGACCCTTGAGATACACCTACTTCTATTGTTCGTGCGGACGAAAGAGTGCTTGACACCCCAAAATGGGCCAATTTGACTATAGGGCCATCATGCCAGACCTAGTCACATGCTTTGGCTATGTCGAATATTATCATCCCGGTTGATTCCCGGGATGATAGAGCAGTTTGTATCAGCTGCGATGTTCTGGCTAGTTGTAGTTCCGTGGAGAGATCATCCCTAAACCTGAATTGTTCGTTCGGAAGGATATTTATGGCGTTCACCACTGTTTTTTGCCTAGCCAGGATTTCTCGTTTTACCAGCTTCCCCAGATTTGGGAGCAGGCTGATGGGACACCAGTTCTACGGATATAAGGGATTCTTGTCCAATTTAGGAAACACTACAACAGAGGCCATCTTCCAGGCTTAGGGAAGTTGCCTAGCCTAATCATGCAGTTGATGATGTTAACGATGCATTGGATTGCGTCTTCTGGGAGATTACGCAGGCATTTGTTGCTGATATTATTATGTTTGGGTGCGGATCTGATCTTAAGACTCGATATGATACAGATAATCTCATCGCTAGAGCACGGTGAGATGCTTTCATCAGGGACCCAGTTCGTAAGATTAGCAGCCTCTTCTTTAATAATTTCTTCCTCCTGAGTGTCATAGTATACTGATATTGTATTCTTTTATAATTCTTATTAATTAAGATAAATTGTACTAAATTTCCCACACACTTAAGTTTGATAAATAACAAATGTAGAATAAATTATTATTTGTATTGAAATAAAATAATTAAATATCAAACAAATACATAAAATAATAAAAAAAATTTTTCTTTTTCAAAAATATAGAAAAATTTATGTCAAAAAAATAAAAAAATATTTGTTAAAGCAAAGATATTTTTGCTGGATAGGGACACCCTAATCACTTTAGCGGTATGAAATATACTTAACGACCTATTCTCATACCTACCAAATATACACAAAAAGTTTCATGACAATTGGTCAAGCCGTTTCGGAGAAGTTTAAACACAAACACCGTGACACGAGATTTTTATATATAAGATTATAGCATAGGATATATTGGTTGATATATATTATAGCCTGGTTTGGTTATGTTGTGTTAGATATTAAAGTTATATTTTGTGATATTATGTTTTATGCTGCGACATCTCATCAACATTTTCATCATCTAATAAAAAATGCATTAAATAATTGCAATTTACAATATGTAAATACAATTTCTTACCGTTTTGCCATTGCAGAAAAGTTGTGGGTGAATATGAAAAAATTTTTCACTCATTTCCCTCCATTGCTTCTGTAATAATAATATTAAATAAAATTTTTAAAGAGCGTAATTTGGCGTTTTATTTATGTTACGCTCTTAGTTTGTACTTTACTTGTGTTTTACTCGAGGTGGAACAGGCCTTAAATATATCGTTTATTGACTACCACTTTTGCTAGCTAATGCTTCGTGTCTAGCGGTTTCTTTTTTTTTTTTTTTGCTGATAAAAAAAATATACGGTTTTCAGTTTTTATTTTCATTCTTGCGACAAGCGCAAAGAAGTAATTTTTTTTGTTCAAGCTCTCAATTACACGAAAATACTTATTATTGCATGCTATCTCTTTTTTTTTTACTGCTTTTAAAGCATCATATAATTTCATCATTTTTATACTGTTCTCTATTTTCTTCTTGCTTTTTGCTTTTTCGGCATAGGAGGTGTCAGACAATGTCTAAAAGTCCTCTAAAATCATATCTTCCTGTATTTGGTGATCAGGATACGTTCGGTTTACAAGTGTAACGTCCAGTACCTGCCCTAATTTAATCGTTCTCACAACTATCGACAGTAAATTTCTTAATACAAATACGGACTAATTTTTTGAATTTGTTATTCAGAAATAAAACTAAACCAATTTTGTAATAGTTTTGATCAGAATGTTGGCAAAATTCGTTATCTAATGTTGTAATATAATCAACAAAGGTCTTAATGGAATCCATCAAGTAGTAATTTTTGAATTATCTTTAAACTGTGAAGAAACGGTCAAATCACTGGAACTGAATCAATAAATTTCTTTGACTAATAGAAAGTATTAGAGTAGTAAATTAGACATGTGAATATTTCACCTGTCATTCACCTACTAAACTATTTATTTAACTTTACATGTTTTACATTTAATTTAATATTTGACATTTCGTTAGACAACGTCAATTACGATGGCTGTTACATTTACCTCACCCTATTTTACAAATATATTTTTCTGGGTAAAATACAATGATTCAACGTTTACAATTTTATTTACAATAAAAATATCCTTTACATACAAACTTATCGAAATCTAAGAGGTTTCTGGCGCACTATTTGTGAACGTCTTACGGGAATCGGAGTTACTGGCACTTCAGTCTTGTTTGGAATCGATATCGAAGGAATCGGAGCTACTGGCACTTCAGACTCGTTCGAAATCGGGATCGAAAGAATCGGGGTTACTGACATTTCAGTCTCGTTTATTTTAGTGTTCTCTTTGTTTGCAAAAGTCAGAATTTTACTCGGTTTGACTTAAGTTACCCTTTTTTCTCCCCACCAACACAGTTTGTGTTGAATTTGGCAAGTTGCTTCCAACTCTTCGCAATTGATCTGTATGTCTCTTCCGCACTCGATTATCGTCCAGTTGAACGTCATAATGTAAATCACCGTGTTTGAATTTGTCGACCAAACATAAGCATAGCCGGAGATTTATCAGTTGCAAGATGAATCGCTCGTAAGCTATTAATATTTTTGATATATCATCTTGCTTACTTGCTGCTGTAGAGTTTGCAGCTTTAAGTTTCGCTTTTACCGTTTGCACAAATCGTTCTGCTTGCTCGTTAGTAGCCGGATGATAAGGAGCACCTTGTTCATGTATTATACCATTACTTTTGAAAAAGTGTTGAAACATTGTATCATTATCATTAACAGGTCTTATACTGTGAACAATTTTTAACGCGTGTACATCATCTGTATGTTCCTTCCATATTTCTGGTTCTAGGTTCAATAAATCTGTAGATATATTGAATCGCTTAAAAGAGTTATTGGTATTGGCTATCGCAAAATCCTCTACTGATTTCAATAAAAAATCGGTTACATTCTTTGTCTTTAAAAGAATTCGTTTTCTTTTGTCTTTTTTAATATCATTATCGTCACATTCATTGTTATCACCACTATCTACTACAACATTCATTGATATAATTTTTTTTTAACTTATCTGCTATTTTTTTTTCTTTAATTTTAATTGGAATATTGTCATCAAAAAATAATAGACCAATGCATTCATCGGATAAATACCATAAATGGTTACACATCTTTCTAATAGTAGCCTCAGATATTGTCTTATCAATACATCTATAATCATACATTTCTTTTATAAAACAAAAATCTATAACACATTTGAACCAAGATTTTGAACAAATAGATTTCTTTTAGCTTTTGCTTTACGAAAAGACTACAATGTTAACTCATTTCGAAATAAGTATATCTTTAAGTAGTAAAGAGCTTTGGACATGGTCGCGAAATATTGCTGATGAACTTTCTTTCAATGAGATAATGATTAGTTCCAATAGTTCTTTATAGTTATCTCTGCAAATTGATTTTAGCAGTTCTTTGTAACAAAAAGTCGTTATTTCATCCTTAACACCTTAAAGAAAGTTCCAAAATATCGTTATTTTGGAAAACATTTTAATAGTTAGTTTTATCAATTGTATTCCATTTCAACTGAAATCTTTTAAATAAATAAATCTTCATTTTTTCCTGAAGTAACTGGAAATTTGGTTTGAAATACAGCTCTGAGAATAAGGTCATATACAAGGTGAGATGAAAAAACTGCAACAAAGTAAAACGCCATAATTTTTTCATTTTTTTTAAATTTTATTGAATGAAAGCAAAAAATGTCGGAAATAACATCAAATTTGAGAATCGGTTTAGATTTGTTCGAATTGGCCACCTTTGGCACGAACTATGGCCTTCAAA
>NC_051846.1:134882588-134893307 GCF_002237135.1 Teleopsis dalmanni | reverse complement strand
CGGTTTTATTAAAATCAACTGCCACTGACATATATTTAAAAAAATGTCACATTTTTGTTATCTCAACTTTATCTTTTGCTTTAAATTTATCTTACGCATAGTTGCATTTAAAATGTCCTTTAATTTAAGCCTTCATTTCAACGAAAATGAACGTTTCGCTGAAACGAAGACGAAATTAAAATTTTTGAGAAATTAAGGTGGGTCTGAACATAGTATTAGTTAACTTTATAATTAATTTTAATGTTAACTCACAAATAAATAAATAAAATAAATAAATACCAAGCTTTGACATTATTAAAAATTTTACTGTTTATCAATTATACTTCGCTTAACGGCGTAGTAGTAGAACGTACGCTTTGCGTCCCGGAAAAGTAGAACGTAAAGCAAAAAACCGGATAACAAATCAATTATTTACAATAATTGCTGAAATTGGAGTAATTGTTCCTACAAGTCGCAAATTTCAAACATAAAATTTATTATTATTAATAAAAGAGAACAATAAAGAAAAATGAAAGCATTATTTAAAAATAAGAAAAATAATAGATCAGAAGATATCTTATCCCAATAAAATGCTTCCATCCCCAATTCCTGATATTTGCTTTTAATGCTGCCATCCTCCTATCTGCTTCTTTTTGCTTCTTTTCTATTGAAGACCAACTAATGATTGAGTTTACTTTATCTTCGTCAGGATGATTTCTACTGGTTTAACAATATATACAAGGTGAGATGAAAAAACTGCAACAAAGTAAAACGCCATAATTTTTTCATTTTTTTTAAATTTTATTGAATGAAAGCAAAAAATGTCGGAAATAACATCAAATTTGAGAATCGGTTTAGATTTGTTCGAATTGGCCACCTTTGGCCCGAAAGTGGCTCTGCGGTATTTTGTCCCATTCTCGGCGAAGCGCTTGCTTGAGATGATCGACACTTTGGTATTTTTTAGTTCCAACCTTGCTTTCCAAAATACCCCAGGCACAATAGTCCAACGGATTGGCATCCGGAGATTTTGGTGGCCATTGTGCGGTGGAAATGAAGCGAGGAACCTCATTTCTTAACCATTCTTGGATGGCGCGTGCTGAGTGCGATGGTGCTGAGTCCTGTTGGAATGTCCAAGGTCTGCGGCCGAAATGTTTGCGTGCCCAGGGCTTCAGAACTCCCTCCAAAATATTTTCGCGATAGATTTGCGCATTTAATTTGACACCACGGTCGATGAATACGAGCGGCGAG
Organism: Teleopsis dalmanni; assembly: GCF_002237135.1. Classification (NCBI taxonomy): domain Eukaryota; kingdom Metazoa; phylum Arthropoda; class Insecta; order Diptera; family Diopsidae; genus Teleopsis; species Teleopsis dalmanni. Next base: position 134,892,080 of record NC_051846.1, on the reverse strand, counting down.
CGACCATCGGCTGTTATGGCGGCCCACACCATCACCATGGCCGGCTTTTGAGTTGTGATGGCCAACCGAAGTTGCAAATTTTCAGCTGACCTCTCTGGCAAGTAAACACGATCATTTTGTTTGTTTACAAACTGCTGGATAACGAATGGTTTCTCATCGGAGAAAACCAAATTCGGCAGTTCACCACTTTCGGCCAAGCGAAACAACTCTTTAGCTTTTTCGAGTCTAACTTTTTTTTGCGCATCAGTAAGATCTTGCACTTTTTGGAACTTGAATGGCTTTAGTCCAAGCTCATTTTTCAATATTTGCCGAATGGCATATTGCGATATGTTCAGCTCACGAGCCATTTTTCGTCCACTGCGACGCGGATTTCGTTCAATTCGCTTTTTCACTTTTCGAACCATTTCTGCCGATGTTGCTGTTTTTTTTCGTCCACTTCCTTGACGTCGGGCTACGCTACCAGTATCATGGTAACGAGCGATGGTACGAGACACAAAACATTTATTCACTTCTAAATGCTGGAGGGCTCTAACGATAGCCACTTGTGGTTTTCCAGCCAAATGCAAAGCAATCACACTATCACGCTTGAATTCCATCACAAATAACTTTTTTTTTGAAAAATTCCCACCAAAATGCTTTTGTGCGCTTGTAAACAATATAATGAGCTGTCACTAGAATAAATCTGACAGCTGTGGGACGAGCGGTTTAGAAATGACAGCAGTCTGAAGTTGGTTGCAGTTTTTTCATCTCACCTTGTATATAGCGAGTAAAGCGACTAGCATGAAAGTTGCTAAGTGTTCCATGTGGGCAGTTTCACACCAAAAATTTACCTAACTCTATCCTCTTTAAGTGTGTAAACAAGAAATTATATGATTCTACAGTGGACGCTCACAAATGAGATCGTCCATATATTAATTTCCCAACACTAACTAGACTTTGGTAAGATTTTTGCATCCACATTCACTTTTTCATTATCCATATATACACATATAAATGTAAATGTATCAGCACATTTTTGTTATTAGCGACAGAATTTTAAAATAATATACATATTCACTTTTCAACATAAAAATATAGCCAAATTCTTGGCAGTATAGACGCTGACTCAAAATCTGCTCTTATAATGTATTAAAAATTTTTAAACCAAAACTACGCACTTTTTTCTTTGCTTGATGCAAAACGACTTGGTATCTTAAGCATTTTTACTCAGTAGTGGCTATGTCGATTCTCCATTATGTTATGATAATACGTTTAATATACATACATAAGTATAATTTGAATCTCAACATATCTTTCTGAATCAAAGCAAAAAATAATATCTTCACTTATTAAATCCAATATTAGTTGGAATAAATTAAGTTATTTATCTTTTTTTTACTTCTTTTATCACATTACTAATTGGTGAAATAATAAAAAGTCAAAGCTAATATTTGTGCTTAGTTTTTTGTGATCAACAGTAAAACTGAGAACGGGGAATCACCATATTCGTTAAATAATTTTTTGCGGATGCTGCAAATAAAACCTTAATAATATGCTGCGAAAGGAGTGAGTTGTTATAAGCTTTCATAAATTATAACAACTTGAAAAATAGTAATTTTAATTTTTAAGCACCTTCTGTTCCAACTGATTTTATAGTGCAATGCACCACCCGACCCTCCCATATACATACATATGTACATATGTATACATATACATACATATGTACATATGTATACATATACATACATATGTACATATGTATACATATACATACATATGTATGTATGTACGTATCTCCGGAAACATTTTGACAACAGTTGTACTTACATAATATATACACACATATATTGGACCGATGAGAGATCAGAAGCTGTGGCAGTCGTGTATAGTAGAATGAAGAGAAAATGTAGACCTTCAATGTAATGTACTTCCTCAAATCTACCATAGTTTTTAACTTAATGCTACTACATTTAATTTAGTCGACTGATTTCAATCAGTAAATATCATAATTACTTTCAATGTTCAAAGAACTTTTAATCTAAACATTTTGGTATTACTTTAATTAGCTGATGTAAATACCACAAAACTAATGAATATTCAATATATATTTTTAATATTATATATTTATATTATTGATTAAAGTTTGTTGCAAATTATTTAGTAAATAATTTAAACTAATTATTCTGAAGACCGAGAGTAATAGTAAAACAAGACTTTTACTACCAGAGATAATACTCAGTATGCATTTCTGTTTTTCTATTTATTGTGATTTTATAAACTGACGTATTTTTAATTTCTATTAAGGAAAATTATAAATAACTCTAAAGCGTAATTTAATTTTTTATTTTTAATAAAATATTACATTTAATGCGTTCAGCTCCATATTAGATCGTTTATGGCAATCTTTAATCTAATGGCGTTTTCGATTGGTTAATCTGGATGCAATCAATATTTATTCTCTGTCAGTCAAATTTTGTTACCCAGTCGAACATTTTTAGAGTAATCTAACATTTTTGTAGTGGTATTAGTAAACATTTATATTTTTCATAAAAGCATATTGTATATTGAATCAAATTACACTTTATTTGTTAAATCATATAAAACAGCTCAATTTCAGGGTAATCTTGCTACTCTGGTAAAATATCTAGAGTGTTATAAATTAATCTCGACTGTTATACATTTTACCCCAAATTCACCAATCGAAAATAAAATTGCACTAAAAGTACATCTCAATTGAAAAAATTACCCCAGATTTATGAATCGAAAACAACAGAAGTACAAATATGGATATGCAATATGCATTTCTGTTTGCTATATTTAAATACATACATATATCACAAAAACAGTGATGCCAAATAAGGATCACAAAATAAATAAATAAAATAAATAAATAATTTGTTATTATATGATTTAAAAAAGCTTATAAATTATATAATTTAATTAAGCTGAAATTAAATTAAAATATATATTTATAATATTATTACTGTTATTATTGCAACCCTGTTTGCCACACTTTTTTTGGCAGACATGTTAGCGCATCCAACCAACAGTGATCGGCAAACGCATTAATAGGTAAACACTTTATCCATTAATTAATCCATTAAAGGATATACAAAGCTATTATTTCTTAACATATTTTATTTAAATTAAAACTTACCGAAATGTTGTCAACCCAATTTTCTTCATAACAAAAATTGCCTACTTCTATGCGTTATGCGTTTGCTCTAATAAAAAGCTCACATGAATGTTGTTGTTGTTGTTGTGTTGATGCCAAGCCATGGCAAGGTGACAGTAGTAAATGTTGACTGCGTAGTTAAGTTATGTATAGTATTTAATAATTTATCACTGATAACATAAATAATTATGCATAAGTATCACTATCACAATAATTAAACATAAAACTAAATATTCAATAATAAAAGGACACAAATTGTAAAGAGATTTAAAAAAAAATTTTTTTTCATACGCAACACAATTCTTTACTTGAGATCCAACGACATTCAACTAAAATTTCAATTATTTTGCTGCTTGTCAAAAGCCAAGCATCGATAACGGTTCTTCAAGCTCACCTCAACGAAACTTGTCTTGTGCAAACGTCACAGACGTTTCTTTGAAGGGTTGCATTGCGTATTAAGCTTTATACACAAAGCTTTATATGTTAATATATATATGTATGTATATATATATATATATGTATTATTTTATTAGCAGTTAAAAGTGTTTTCTATAAAAAATGCTTGTTTCACACAATTCAACCTCGTTTATTCGTGCTTTATCGTTGTTGTTGGTAAAGTTTTTATTGTTATTCTGACGAATAAATGTGAGGTGAGTTTAGCGCTGATCCTGCGTGAAGCACTGAGTGGAGTTACATTTGTGCTAACCATTCGTTAAGTTCAATTCAATTATTCTTATACATGTAGTAGTATGAATTATGAAAACTTAACCACAGCTTAGTTTTGAATTATTGACCGATTGGTAAAAGAACCTATAAATGCCTCAGATATGAGTTTCAATGAAATTAAATTATAATATAAACAATATACATATGTCAGTTGATAAAATGTAAACTTCAGTAAAATTTAATATTTTATTTAATTTCTAATCAATATTACTTTATCTTTTTTTCAAATACTAAATTCTAAACTTAATTTAAGTTTTGTGCCAAAGTTTCGCAATAATTAGAATAAGCTGATGCTTTACCTTACAATCGAAAAAATTAACATATCTGACCTCTCGATGATGTATTAATATTAATAAGTTAACAAATTACCGAGCCATCAAATGTTACAATTTTTTCGGTTTTTGGTAAAACATCAGTTGATATGAAACATTAAAGTTCCACAAAACCAAATTTTAAATAAAATTTTATTTACTACTTTACCAATATATCGATCACGTCTTAATACACTTACTTATTGAAACAATTAATTAAATTTATATTAAAATTAGCAAAGTTACCATACATAATCTATAAAAAATGACAACCGTATGCTTCAAGAATTTTATTAGTTTTTTTAAGAAGAGTTTACGGTCAGCTACGACTCATGAGTACCTTTATTAAATCCTATGTTAGTAACCATTAACGACACGGCGATCTTAAATTAACTACTCCCGTATTAGTATCCCAGTTGTAACAGCTAAGCTAGTCACTAAATAAAAAAATTTAGACAAACCTAAAATTAGAAATTCTTTATCACCTCCAACCGCTATTCAGAAATGAAAATCTCAATGCTAAGCACAGGAAACTGATATATAAGCAAATAATTCGTCCGTCACTTCAATATGGTTGTGTAGCGTTTAGCAAAGCTTCAAACACTATTATTCACCAGCTAGAAATTGCACAAAGGCTCTGAGAAGACTTTTCAAAGTTCCATGGTACATTAAGACGAACGACATCCTCAGGGACATCAAGATTGATCCCATCAAATACATAAAGGATAGAGCACTGAAATTATTTGCGAAAACTGACAGACTTACCAACACCGCGTTATCAAATCTCAAAATGGTTACAGTCTCCTCGGAGAGGTACATATGCAGATCTGAGGTCAATTATTGCTTAGTCTGATGAAGTGATAAACAATAATCTAGTCAAGGTGTAAAGAGTGGTTTAAAAAATACCTCGAGTTAAAAAAGAGTATAACTGCTTAAGTGTACTGACTCAAAACAGCTTCAACATAATAAATATGAATGGGTAGATGAAAATTCTTATCACATCTCAAGACTTACTTATTATACTAGAATCTAAATTATACTAGAAGAGCAGAAGATGAAGATGCTACAATTAAAAGCTGAATTAGTTCTTATTAGTTCTAGTCTTATTAGTTCTTATTATAATTAGTTCTAGTCTAGTAATTAACTTTCAAAACAAGTATTTCACATTTGAATTGAATGTGACTGTTCGCTGAATATGTCCCTTATACTTATAGCATAAAAACAGCCTTCCCAAATAGCTAGCATCCTATAGTAGTCCGTTTTGTTCTGAGGAAATAACACTGCTCTTAGCGGTATTTTAACTGTCTTCTTACTCCACACATATTCACTTTCATAAATACTCACTTGATTTTAAAAATTAAATTTTATATTGGCTTTATCTTAAAAATAGTATTAAATTAGATTTCAATATATATTTTTTTATACGAGTTCTACATTTTAAACCATAAACTTGATAACTCTGTTATTAGTAAATTTACAAGCCAATTTATAAAGAAATTATTATTAATGAATTTTGTATATGATTTTTTTTTCACAAAGTAATTAAAGATAAGTTAAAACAAAGTTTCTCAAAAAACAAAAAAAAAACTGAAATACTAGACGATAATGGAATGTATAACTGATTATAATGCGAGTAATGAATACGAAATGAAATAAAGATATTCTTAATCTTATCTATTTTATATGGAAATAGAAACTAAATTCTTTTTAATCCATTTTGAAGTTCAATACTAGACAATTTGTCAGATTCAATACTGACAATTTGTCATCAGAACAAAGGTCATTTTGAACAAGTAATATCAGAAATGGATAGAAAGGTCAAATTAACAAAAAATAAAAAGTTTTTATTCTTAAAAAAAATTTGTTTTTTAATTAAATAAATTTTTTTTGTTGTTTGTAAAATAATAGAAATTTTTTTTTATTATTAAAAACAATAAATGTTTTTTTATTATTACATTACTATTTTTTATCATCAAGTTAGGTTAGATATAGGCCCATTAAGCTCCTGTATAATTAAAACCTAAGCTAAGCAAAGCCTATAATGATATTTAGAACGAGGTCTTGGTGTTTTGCCAAGGTCCTCAGAAAAGAAAGCCCCTAAAGTGTTAATACGGGAGGCACTTTCTGTTCGCGCATGTACCGAACAGAAACAAAGCAGATGGGAGGCACTTTCATTATCCTCACCACAGCTGCAGCAGGTATGGTTGAAAGAGAAATTTAGTCTTCTAGCATTATTTTTTTGTTTTAAAAAAACTATATAAAAAATTTATTTTTTTTTAATTTAAGAACATAGTAAATTTAATCATGCAACAACAAATGCCTCTACAAACACAATAGTATTGAAATTTAAGACTTAAAAAAAAATATGATTAATTAATTAAATTATTCTACAGGTGGTTTATGATTTCGTTCTAATATAAACACAGTAAGTGAATTTATTAATTTCACAGCAAAGTAACAAAACTCCAGAAAAATGTGCAAACAGAAAAGTCAAGTACGGCTTTGGGTCAGTTGGTTAATGTGCGCTGACTCTGAGCTTTTTATTTGGCAGGGATGAGTTTAACTCTTGGTACTTACATTCTCCAAAATTTCTTTACAAATAATTAAATATAAGAAATAACTCCAAGACCACTGATGATGGGTATTTAGCAATACTCGAAACAGCTGTATGGTCAGCCAATAATTCAATTATTTAAAATAATATAAAATGAATTTTTGTTGTTAAAGTTCACTACTGTTTGAAAAACCTATTTAAAAACATATAAATTTATTAAATTAAATTGTGTCACCAACTGCAAGTGTTAGGCAGTGTTTCATTCCTAACACTTGCAGTTTAAATATTATATATGGACGATTAAACCAAAAATTTTTGTCAAAGTCCACTTATGATGGATACTAAGCGATATTCGAAACAGTGTGGTCAACTCAAAAGTTCACTTGATGAAAGAATTAAATTTTCACAAATTTTGCTTCCCTTACTTTCTCTCTTCATATAACATTTAAATTATTAATAAATTTAATAAATATTCCAAGTAATGATAAAATACAATTAATACTAAGAAAATTACTATTAAAAAAATAAAATTTACTTATGCAGCACAATTTTGCAAAAAAGCTTCTCAGGCCTGCACTAAAAAATAATCACGGCGAACTTAAAAATATGAAAAAAATACTTGCATTTTTACGTAGAAACTTAAACTTAAAAGACTGAAAAATTAGTGCGGAAGAACTTTTTTTAAATTCAATCGAAACGAAACTTTGCCATGTGCGATTTCGTCACAAACGATTTTATGGTTCCAAGTAAATTTGTGCTTAAGCGCTTTTGACTTTTAAACTTTTTTACTTGCCACCTACAAACAAACGATTTTACTGTGTGCAATTTTTAAAAATCAGAACTTTAAATTTTACCAGGCGAGCAGACCTTCGAAAAGGTACTCATCTAGTGTTTGCCAGCTTTCTAAAACGTTTTTCGCTCAAATAAAGAACTGAACTGAACAAAGTTCTTAGCTAGCTTTAAGCTTAATTTACTTATTCAAAAACACAGAAAATGCAAAGCAAAACAACAACAAATAAATATAGCAAAAGTTCTACTCAAGCTAATTTATAGTGTTCTTCTTCTTCTTCCTCTTCTTTGAAAAAGACAAGCATCGAAGACATAAAAGTTCATTGTAGATGTCATAAGCAAGAAGTGTGAATAATTTTTATTTTAATTATAAATGCATTAATAATTTAATTGTTATTAATAAATAATATTTACATAAGAAAATAAATATAAAAACATCTGCATATATATAAACATATATATATATATATAAGCACTTTATTTACATCATATTGAAGAGAAGGGAAGCGCATAGTTATGATCTGAATGACATCTCACCGTATGAATGGTGTGACGACTGCACTGTAAAAAATTTTGACTCACCGTTAGAGTTATACATTTTTAGAGACAACTAAATAAATAAAATTAAATAATATAATAATATATAAAAATTAAACAAAATAAAAATCACATATAAATAAAATAAATTAAATGAAATTAATAAAAATAAAATAAATTAATATTTCAAACTGATTAGTTTGGAATGTTACAATCGCTATCATTCGAGCAAAAATTTATGGGGGCGTCTTAATGAATCTACCAATATAACTACTATTATTACAATTATTTATTATTAATTTTACTCAAAATCTAAATTAAGGAAAACATTTTTATTGTGTATCAGATTGTCATACAAAAAAGTAGTAAATATTATAATGTTTCATTAGTTTTGTCGAAAAAGCTACGCTTTCTTATAATGACAAAGAAGTTATTTTTTTAGAATTTAGAGATTTTTCGAATAGCAAATAAAGAAAGTACAAACACAAAAATGTAGTTAACTTACTAAAATTTTGCTGACCATACCACGCTGGCTCGACTATTGCGAAGGTACTCATCATTAATGGTCTTAGGAAATATTCGAATTTCTTAATTAGTACCAGGCATAGATCTCGTGTCTGTCAAATTAGAAGTGATGATTAATCGCGTTTTTCCACAAGTAGCCAAGGCTGCACTAACTTTTCGTGTTCTAGGTTCCAGGTGAATATTATATTAATTTATTTTTTTGTTAACATTAAAATTAATTTTAAAATTAAGAAAGAATTAGGAACTGGACTGTTAGGTCCTTCGCTATTATTTATATTATAATATAATATATAACTATGTAATCATAACATATACAATGTTGGATACATCCGTTTGGTATAAACAGTTTATCAATATATAAAAAATACTGTACAAAATTTCCATTCTTAATAAGAAATTTAGGTTTAAAAGTACTTTGTAGCTGTTTCTTTAAGTATCTATAGAGCAACATATATAGACCAACTTGTTAGGCTCTGCTCTCTTTTGCGCTCTTACATAGAGGAGCAGCTCAAGGATTATAAAAATTCTGAGTATCAAAATGATTTCGTAATTAACAATTAAATTGCTAGGTAGTTACATCCCATTTTAAGCAATGGTATCGTAATGTATCCGATGCTTTATGGTAAGTATCTCGAATGTTCAGATTACTCGTATACCGCGAGTTTAGCATCTCTTAATATATATATATTCGTGTATACGAGTTGATTGAACAAATAAGATATTGTTTTTCATAAAAGAATAGTTAATTTATTTAAATTTTACTGTATAATTATAAAGAGGATTAAAAGGAAGATCATTTTTTTATCACTTTTTAGCCACCAAAGCTTCTGAAAAACATTTTTATTTTAATTTTTATCCAGAAACTTATGTTTTTTATTTATATATTTATATAATAT
>NC_051846.1:134873221-134882488 GCF_002237135.1 Teleopsis dalmanni | reverse complement strand
GTTTTTAGTCTATAAGTATAAGGGATATATTCAGCAAACAGTCACATTCAATTCAAAGAATTTTCATCTACCCATTAATATTTATTATGTTGAAGCTGTTTTGAGTCAGTACACTTAAGCACTTATAATCTTTTTTAACTCGAGGTATTTTCAAAACCACTTTTTACACCTTGACTAGATTATTGTTTATCACTTCATCAGACTAAGCAATAATTGATCTCAGATCTGCATATGTACCTCTCCGAGGAGCCTGTAACCATTTTGAGATTTGATAACGCGGTGTTGGTAAGTCTGTCAGTTTTCGCAAATAATTTCAGGGCTCTATCCTTTATGTATTTTTTGATGGGATCAATCTTGATGTCCCTGAGGATGTCGTTCGTCTGATGTTTTACCAAAATATTAATTATTAATATTATTTATATTAATTATTAATATTATTTATATTATTTATTAATTAACTATTAATATTAATACATCATCGAGAGGTGAGATATGTTAATTTTTTCGATTGTAAGGTAAAGCATCAGCTTATTCTAATTATTGCGAAACTTTGGCACAAAACTTAAATTAAGTTTAGAATTTAGTATTTGAAAAAAAGATAAAGTAATATTGATTAGAAATTAAATAAAATATTAAATTTTACTGAAGTTTACAGCATTTTATCAACTGACATATGTATATTGTTTATATTATAATTTAAGTTCATTGAAACTCATATCTGAGGCATTTATAGGTTTTTACCAATCGGTCAATAATTCGAAACTAAGCTGTGGTTAAGTTTTCATAATTTATACTACTACATGTACATATAAGAATAATGCTATGAAATTGAATTGAACTTAACGAATGGTTAGCACAAATGTAACTACACTCAGTGCTTCACGCAGGATCAGCGCTAAACTCACCTCACATTTATTCGTCAGAATAACAATAAAAACTTTACCAACAACAACGATTAAGCACGAATAAAAGAGATTTAATTGTGTGAAACAAACATTTTTTATAGAAAACGCTTTTAACTGCTAATAAAATAATACAGATATATATATATACATACATATATATATTAACATATAAAGCTCTGCGTATAAAGCTTAATACGCAATGCAACCCTTCAAAGAAACGTCTGTGACGTTTGCACAAGACAAGTTTCGTTGAGGTGAGCTTGAAGAACCGTTATCGATGCTTGGCTTTTGACAAGCAGCAAAATAATTGAAATTTTAGTTGAATGTCGTTGGATCTCAAGTGAAGAATTGTGTTTCGTATGAAAAAAAGTTTTTTTTAAATCTCTTTACAATTTGTGTCCTTTTATTATTGAATATTTAGTTTTATGTTTAATTATTGTGATAGTGATACTTATGCATAATTATTTATGTTATCAGTGATAAATTATTAAATACTATACATAACTTAACTACGCAGTCAACATTTACTACTGTCACCTTGCCATGGCTTGGCATCAACACAACAACAACAACAACAACATTCACGTGAGCTTTTTATTAGAGCAAACGCATAATGCATAGAAGTAGGCAATTTTTGTTATGAAGAAAATTGGGTTGACAACATTCCGGTAAGTTTTAATTTAAATAAAATATATTAAGAAATAATAGCTTTGTATATCCTTTAATGGATTAATTAATGGATAAAGTGTATACCTATTAATGCGTTTGCCGATCACTGCTGTTGGTGATGCGCTAACATGGCTGTCAAAAAAACTATGGCAAACAGGGTTGCAATAATAACAGTAATAATATTATAATTATATTTTTTAATTTAATTTCAACTTAATTAAATTATATAATTTATAAGCTATTTTAATTAATTATAATAAATTATTTATTTATTTATTTTGTGATCCTTATTTGGCATCACTGTTTTTGTAATATATGTATATATTTAAATAAGGCAAACAGTAATGCATATTGCATATCCATTTTTGTAATTCTGTTGTTTTCGATTCATAAATCTGGGGTAATTTTTTCAATTGAGATGTACTTTTAGTGCAATTTTATTTTCGATTGGTAAATTTGGGGTAAAATGTATAACAGTCAAGATTAATTTATAAATATATTGATATTCAGATGTCTGAGTTGGTGAAACAGCACCTTTACTCTATTTTATCTGTGGACAGTTTTAAGTCACACTAAATACGGGGCTTTACGGGGCTTTATAATATGATGGATCTGATGTCTTTGTATCTGCCTGTGTTTATCAAATTTCGCTGTATTTTTAGGATACTGAGAGTTGGAATTAGGGACTGTCAATGTATGAACAGTTTCAGAGCACGATCTTAATGTATTTTCAACTGAATCCACTCCTCAGATCTCTTGGATATCACCTCCTCTTAATACCATGGGGCATTAACACATGTTGTTAAGCGCAATATTTTGCTCTCTTTGAAGAATTAAAGTTGAGCTTGGCGCTGGCAAAACGCTATACTGCCATAGAGTAGTCTGGTTAATAATTTTGCTAAATATGCTAACTTAATTCTTTATGTGAGCTTTTTGCTGCTGATGAGCGGGTGAAGGGAGTGTAATATTCGGGCAGCTTGAGCTCGTTTGGACTTGAAATGTGCTTTCCAGGAGTGCTTGTTATCAAAGGTTATGCCTAGGTATTTGAGAGTATCGGCCCATTCTATTTCTTGTTCTTCTACCTTTAATTTTCTGGGAGCTTGACGGCGCTTCCTGGTAATAAAAATTGCCCGAGTCTTTTCTGCGTTCAGTTTTATTTTCCACTTTTTAAAATACTGAACAAGCACGTCAATGTGACCCTGTATGGTATTGGAGACATTGCAGGCTATTTTGTCTGAGTACACAATACAAGTGTCGTCAGCATAGAGCGATAGCATAGAAGGCTCGAGTTTCGGTATGTCTGCAGTGAACAGGCTATAGAGCAGTGGAGATAACGGCGACCCCTGTGGTACTCCAGCCTGTATCGATTTTACTGAAGAGGTTGAATTGTTCACTTTGACTTGAAACGACCTTTTATTTAAGAAACTGCCTATGAGCTTGATAATAGATGGCGGAAAGTTCTGAGCAGCCATTTTCACAATTAGGCCCGAGTGCCAGACTTTGTCAAAGGCTTTAGCGACATCAAAAGAGATAAGACCAGTCGACATCCTTTTTCTAAGTGCAGATTGTATATGTTGTGCTATTTTGGCCAATTGTAATTCCGTTGAGTGGTTGCCTCTGAAGCCAAATTGCTCATCAGGGATTATATTATTCGAGCTTAGGTGGTCTTTCAATTTTGCCAGAATGATTCTTTCTGCTACTTTCCCCACAGTAGGAAGCAAGCTGATGGGACGCCAATTCTGTGCGAACTTCAGGTCTTTGTTTGGTTTAGGAAGAATAATGACCTTCGCTTTTTTCCAACAAATAGGGAAGTACCCAAATTTAAGAATTGCATTGGTTATTTCCGCTACTTTGGTGAGGACGTTTTCTGGATAATTTATATATTTATATCAATTATTAATTTATAGTTGTTTTATATGATTTAACAAATAAAGTGTAATTTGATTCAATATATATGCTTTTATGAAAAATATAAATGTCTACTAATATCACTACAAAAATGTTAGATTACTCTAAAAATGTTCGACTGGGTATCAAAATTTGACTGACAGAGAATAAATCTTGATTGCATCCAGATTAACCAATCGAAAACGCCATTAGATTAAAGATTGCCATAAACGATCTAATATGGAGCTGAATGCATTAAATTAACATATTATTAAATATAAAAAATTAAATTGCGCTTTAGAGTTATTTATAATTTTCCTTAATAGAAATTAAAAATACGTCAGTTTATAAAATCATAATAAATAAAAAAACAGAATTTCATACTGAGTATTATCTCTGGTAGTAAAAGTCTTGTTTTACTATTACTCTCGGTCTTCAGAATAATTAGTTTAAATTATTTACTAAATAATAAACTTTAATCAATAATATAAATATATAATATGAAAAATATATATTGAATATTCATTAGTTTTGTGGTATTTACATCAGCTAATTAAAGTAATACCAAAATGTTTAGATTAAAAGTTCTTTGAACATTGAAAGTAATTATGATTTTTACTGATTGAAATCAGTCGACTAAATTAAATGTAGTAGCATTAAGTTAAAAACTATGGTAGATTTGAGGAAGTACATTACATTGAAGGTCTACATTTTCTCTTCATTCTACTATACACGACTGCCACAGCTTCTGATCTCTCATCGGTCCAATATATGTGTGTATATATTATGTAAGTACAACTGTTGTCAAAATGTTTCCTGAGATACGTACATACATACATATGTATGTATATGGCAGGGTCGGGTATGTATGTATTGCACTATTATATAAAATGAGTTGGAACAGAAGATGCTTAAAAATTAAAACTACTATTTTTCAAGTTGTTATAATTTATGAAAGCTTATAACAACTCACTCCTTTCGCAGCATATTATTAAGGTTTTATTTGCAGCACCCGCAGAAAAATATATAACGAATATGGTGATTCCCCGTTCTCAGTTTTACTGTTGATCACAAAAAACTAAGCACAAGTATTAGCTTTGACTTTTTAGTAATGTGATAAAAGGAGTAATAAAAAAAAAAAGATAAATAACTTAATTTATTACAACTAATATTGGATTTAATAAGTGAAGATATTATTTTTTGCTTTGATTCAGAAAGATATGTTGAGATTCAAATTATACTTATGTATGTATATTAAACGTGTTATCATAATTTAATGGAGAATCGTCATAGACAGTACTGAGTAAAAATGCTTGAGACACCAAGTCGTGTTGCATCAAGCAAAGAAAAAAGTGCGTAGAGCAGATTTTGAGTCAGCGTCTATACTAGCAAGAATTTGGCAATATTTTTATGTTGAAAAGTGAATATGTATATTATTTTAAAATTCTGTCGCTAATAACAAAAATGTGCTGATACATTTACATTCATATGTTTATATATGGTTAATGAAAAAGTGAATGTGGATGCAAAAATCTTACCAAAGTCTAGTTAGTGTTGGGAAATTAATATATGGACGATCTAATTTGTGAGCGTCCACTGTAGAATCATATAATTTCTTGTTTACACACTTAAAGAGGATAGAGTTAGGTAAATTTTCGATGTGAAACTGCCCATATGGAACACTTAGCTACTTTCATGCTCGTCACTTTACTCGCTATATATATATAGTTATACCAGTAGAAATCATCCTGACGAAGATAAAGTAAACTCAATCATTAGTTGGTCTTCAATAGAAAAGAAGCAAAAAGAAGCAAAAAGAAGCAGATAGGAGGATGGCAGCATTAAAAGCAAATATCAGGAATTGGGGATGGAAGCATTTTATTGGGATAAGATATCTTCTGATCTATTATTTTTCTTTTTTTTAAATAATGCTTTTATTTTTCTTTATTGTTCTCTTTTATTAATAATAATAAATTTTATGTTTGAAATTTGCGTCTTCTACGAACAATTACTCCAATTTCAACAATTATTGTAAATAATTAATTTGTTATCCGGTTTTTTGCTTTACGTTCTACTTTTCCGGGACGCAAAGCGTACGTTCTACTACTACGCCGTTAAGCGAAGTATAACTGATAAATAGTAAAATTTTCAATAATGTCAAAGCTTGGTATATATTTATTTTATTTATTTATTTGTGAGTTAACATTAAAATTAATTATAAAGTTAACTAATACTATGTTCAGACCCACCTTAATTTTGCATAAATCTTAATTTCATCTTTGATTCAGCGAAATTAAGTTGAAATTAAGGAAAATGGCCTAAATTTCGTTTAAATGAAGGCTTAAATTAAAGGACATTTTAAATGCAACTATGCGTAAGATAAATTTAAAGCAAAAGATAAAGTTGAGATAACAAAAATGTGACATTTTTTTTAAATATATGTCAGTGGCAGTTGATTTTAATAAAACCGGGAAAATATTTTAAAAGTAGTGCAAATTTTTAAATTTGAATTTAAAGAACTGTTTTCAATTTAAAATAGAGTGAAAAAAAATAATTTATAAAACTAAAATCCACTAATACTATATTCAGACAGCCAAATTTCCTTAATTTGGCCGTCATTAACTTAATGAAATTAAGTTAATTTCGAAAGTGTTCATACTACCCTAAATTAAGGAAATCATATGTTTTTTGCTTACAAATCGAATATTAAAAATTACATGCTCCAAACACCATTTATATCTGGAAAAATGTTAAAAGTTGATTATTATAACTATAAAGGACGATATTCAGTAGTTTTATTAATTTTATTGGATTTCAGGTATGTGAGTACAATATAGACCAGGGCTGTCCAAAGTACGGCCCGCGGGACACATGCGGCCCACGGCTAATATTTGTGCGGCCCGCTACATATTTTTAATCTACTATAATTACTCATTAAATTAAACTAATTTATTTTATTTTTATGGTATACCAAATAAATGAATTTAAATTAATAAAACTGAATTTAACATTATAATCGTATTTATTATAACAACTATGAACGTATATATTTGTTTCTGCGATGCTCCAATCTGTACATTAATTTGTATTGGCCCGCGATCGCATATGGTCTGGACAGCCCTGATATAGAGACGATGGAACAAATAGGATGATGTATCGTAAATCTGATAATGACTCTCAAAGAGAGTCGAAATATAGAGTATAGTAAAAAATATTAAACGTTTAATTATTTTTAACAAGAAGGGACAGATTAAGGACAGCCAGATTTAAAACATATAAAAAAATCATTGTAATAATAAAATAATTAAAAAAATAATAAAAAAATTTTATATTTTTATTCTTTAGTTTAAAAAAATCTTAAAATTTATAGGATCCACAAGTTAATACGATATGTGATATTACGATATTTGAATTCTCTTATTATAATCGTTATTTTACATATAAATTTAATGTTCTTAATAAGTTTAAATAGTAACATTGAAGTAATAATATTTAATAGACATTATTTGTACTTTGATTCCTCAACAAAAAAAAAAAATCAATTTATATGCAAATTATTATGAAAATCCAAAACAAAAAAAAATAAAACGATCTAAGTAGCAAATAAGAAAATGATTTTTCAACATAAGCACAAAGCAAATAAGAAATCAATTACAAATAAGAATTAGTCACAATGAAGTGAAATAATCACAAATCGACGACGTCATCGCCAACATCTTATAAGAAAATATTGTGTATTATGTATTGTGTAGACATTTGTACGTGCATTCGCGCAGTTGTTGAATGGTGGGGACTGATGACAATAACAAAAACAATCACGAAGAAAAAGTTCAATACAAAAACGCTTCGGCCAGCAATTGCAACGATATCTCGCCAGAGTTGTAAAATTTATTACTGGAATTTGCTCTTCAGCAATGATAGAACAACAAAGCAACGAGCAACGAGCAATAAGCAACAAAATAACAACAAACAACAACATTTAAAGCAAGCCTACAAAATAATAAATACGAGTAATCATTAACATTACTCATTTGACGCTCGCAAGCAGGTTCGATTTTTAGTTTATTGAGAGCATTCGTTGTAGTAACAGTGGTAACGGGTGTTGTTGGTTAGTATTTGCCTTGCCATAGCCACAGCCATAGTCATAGCTGTGATGATGTGTTGAGTGTAGCACGAGAAGTACTCACTCGTTCGTATAAGCGGATCATCGACAAAGACAAAGCATAAGATAACAGCGTGTGTAAGCAAGAAACCGTGGTGTGCTGTGCTGTGCTCAGTTAACCAACCAACCAACCAACCAACTTGTGTGATAATTTTTATTCAAGCACACCAAAAGTACGTACACTTTATGCATGTGTACATTCGAATGGGTGTCAGTGATATGAATTATAATTGAAACTGGTTTTTTTTCTCAAACATTTTCTGTTGTTGCTTAAAAAAATTTAATAATAATAAATCACCAAACGGTTACAATGCCACCGAAAAAAGATTTAAACACGTCGATAAGCGCGGGTGCACAGAAAGATACCCGCACTAGCAATAATAATGCTTTTGCCAACGAATTTCATCATCGCACCACCACCACAGCAGCAGCTAGTGCGGCAGCAGCAGCAATTAACGCAGCAGATCTCGTCGCAGACAGTCGCCATCAAATTTACTTGGCCAATGCTAAACTTTGTCGTTTGGTGCAACGCTGCCCATGGATGTATGATCGTAGCCACAGCGATTATGCGAGAAAGCACATCCTCGAGAAGTCCTGGGCGAAAATAGCCAAGGAATGCAATGATACAGGTAAATAAAAGTGAATTGAATACAGCGAGAGAGAGAGCGAGAGAGAGAAAGTGTGTACTCTCGCATGTGACAGGTTTATG
Organism: Teleopsis dalmanni; assembly: GCF_002237135.1. Classification (NCBI taxonomy): domain Eukaryota; kingdom Metazoa; phylum Arthropoda; class Insecta; order Diptera; family Diopsidae; genus Teleopsis; species Teleopsis dalmanni. The sequence continues at coordinate 134,874,156 of NC_051846.1, read as the reverse complement.
AGAGCCAAAGCAAGTTTGTGCACTGTGTGTGTGATTTCGCTTTAGTGGGGAGTGTAGATTTGAGTGTGTGTGTGTGTGCATGTGGTTTGTTTACAGTTACTTCACTTCGTGATAAATAGAAAATCGTACTAAATTCAATGAAAACGTTTGTGATGAGATTTTTGTTATTCATACGTCGTTTTCTTGCTCAAACATGAACATTCATTCGTTGTGTAGAAATTGTTGTTGTTGTTGCGATGACGTTGTAAGCAATATTTTATGTGATATTTCACGTATTGATAATTCGTACAGACAACAATGCTTAAACCAGCAGAATAATTATAAAAAGTATTTATATTCAGTTTTTTTTTTTAAATATTTTAATATTTCTTTTTTGTTAGCAAATGAGTGAAATATTCTCTGCTGTGAGCTTTGAATAGAACTTTTTGATTATTGTGTTGGAGATATTTTTTTAAAGGTGTGCTAAATGTGTTTATTATAATTTTTTTTTTTGTGTAGAAGAACAAATTCTGTATGAAGGTAAATAAATTCTGTTTGAAAAATTTACTTAATAAAAAATTAAATTTTATATTTTCATCACTATTAGCCACTTTTCTATTCGAAGAATTAATAATGTGTCCAAATTAAATAAAACTCTTGGGCGTAAAATAAGCTCAAGTACTAAGTTTCTAAAAAATAAAATTTTTGATTTGGAAATTTCCTCACTATTATGTTACTTACTTTTCTATACAATAAATTGAAATTATGTCCAAATCAAATAAAATTTTTGGACAATTCTAGAATTCATCGTCATTATTAGTGGCGCATTGATCCTAGTTGAATCTTGGCCTCACTTTTAAAATTCCTCCACGTATCTCTGGCGTTTGCTATTATTCTTCAGTTTCTTCTTCCAAGCTGTTGCGCTACTTGATCCACATTGTCTATCCAGCGTAAAC
>NC_051846.1:134847352-134873121 GCF_002237135.1 Teleopsis dalmanni | reverse complement strand
ATACCTAAATAGTATAATATTTTCAACGCAGCATGGATTCGCTGCACTATAATAATTTGCAACCGGAGCTATTAACTGCTATTAATATTATAGCAGTTGTTTCTATGTTTTTTATTATTAAAATATCGCTTCTAGAATACATTATTTTTATATAAGTTTTTATTTATTTATAAAAAATTTTTTTTTTTTTGTTTTTTTTTTTACAATATATATATAGCACTATACATTAATATTTCTTAAAGCTTGCTTTTTATATAATTCTTAAAATGAGAATGTATTTTATTCAATAATAATATAACTAGTATAATAAATGTTAAATATATAATAGTGCTAGTGCTGTCAGTATTGATTGTTGTTGCTGCTGCATTATTGTTGTTTATTACCTCCTCTTTGGTTTGTGTGCCACCCATTATGAGTTAACTCGTGCAGCTGTTGTTGCAAAGTAGCTTTACTTTTACCTTCTGCAATTTTTATTAATTTTTTAATTCTCCTTTTTCTTTTATTAACTTTCTCTTTTGGCCACCTCTGTTCTTTTGTGGTCTATTATGCTCTTCTACTGTTATTTCCTTGGTTCTTCCACCAGGATTTCTTCTACGATATTCTTCTAACGTTATGGGTTTTGGTCCCGCTTCTGGATTGTTTAAAATTGCTTATTGTAAAGTTTTCACAATTTTTGCAAATGTGTCATCAATCTCTTGTTGTGACATTTCCAGTTTTATTTATTTTTTTAAGAAAAATTTTAAAATTAAATCGTTTGCAAAATCGATAATGTACTGGTGTGTATTCAAATGTTTATTAAGTATTTTTTTTTGTGTGGAAACTTTTACCACAAACAAAACAATTATAACTTTCCATTCGTTATTGTAAATATATACTATAATTTAATATCTATAATTCTAATTTGTAGAATTAGAAGATGATTATTAAACTGCTTTAGTTAATTGGTCCGTCGGGGGCAGGCTTCTTGTTATTGAACTGCTTTAGAAGATTTGATCCGTCGGGGGCAGGCTTCTTGTTATTGAACTGCTTTAGAAGATTTGGTCCGTCGGGGGCAAGCTTCTTGTTATTGAACTGCTTTAGAAGATTTGGTCCGTCAGGGGCAGGCTTCTTGTTATTGAACTGCTTTAGAAGATTTGGTCCGTCGGGAGCAGGATCGTCATGTTATGATATTCTACTATTGGCATGTAATGGTATTACAGAATTACCATGTTATGGTTATTGCAGGATGTCAGGATCGTCAATATATATTAGCAGGATTTTTAGATAAAGTCTTCTCGATTAATATCACCATATGATGTCTGAGTCCTGAAAGGATTCAAGGATCACTTATCGACCAGTATGAGTGGAAACGACCTATCAGTTTATTGGAGAGTATTACTAAGCTCTTCAGCCGCTTATTGTTCTTTCAGCATCTAAATGCCGCATAGAACACGATTCAAATAAAAGACGTAAATTGAATCTATTTTATTATCAAAAATTATGGGTATTTATACTTATTCTAGCTTATTTACTAAACAATTATTATTTACTTTTTGATTGATTTGAGTAACCAATCAATGCATTGGTTCATATTATAATTTATGACACATTTATTTTGTCTGAATGAACAGTGGCTTGTCACATATGATATTAATGTAGGTCATGGGCACTACAATATAGTTTCAAAGCATAGTATTATATTTTAAACGCAGCATGGATTCGCTGCACTATAATGATTTGCAGCCGGAACTATATAGTTTCAAAGCACAGTATAATATTTTCAATGTAGTATGGATTCGATGCACTATAATGATTTGCAGCCGGAAGTATTTAGTTTCACAGCACAGTATAATATTTTAAACGTAGCATGGATTTGATGCACTATAATAATTTGCAGCCGGCGCTATATAGTTTCAAAGCACTGTTTTCAAAAAAAATAGTCTATCAAACACTTACCATTTTCCGGGTTACTCACAAGTACTTTGGTTCCATAAGCTGTAGATGATACTATATTCGCGTGTACGTGCGTACCTTTTGTGCAGGATGTCCATAGAGTACTGTTCAAGCCTTCTATATACTTCCTTCATCTGAGAACTGTTAAAGCTCTGTAAGGACAGAAATATCTATGAATTTCTATCCTACATATAAATAAAATACAATATTGACCAACTGTAACACTGAAAATATAAAACAATGAAAAATGTATCACTGAAATTATAAATGAATAAATTAATACCAATTCACTGGTAGCACCTCAATTGAATTAATATTAAATTAATAGTATTAATATAAATAATAATTTAATATTTAATTAATATTAAATAAGTATTTTATTTCACTTTGATTTATTTTCACTTTTTTTTCGAAATGGTAAACAAATCCACGTTTACGCAAACATCAAGCGGAATCACACATGGCAACCGCAAAGAGAAGAAGACGTCGAGTTTGACATAAACGTTAAACTATTTTGTATAAGGTTGCCAACACTCTACTTTTATAGTTAAATTACAAATTATAAATGAAAGAAAATTAAATTATAAAATTTAAACTGCTTGACCAGTATCCAAATATGTGGGTAGTACGCACTATACAATATTCAATATTATTCAATAATTACCTATTAATGATGCCATATTGAAGCAAAATCTTTTTCATGTATTTTTAAATATTGAGATACTAAAGATATTGTTATCGTTTTTATTTACACTTTTAATTTATATAAAATAATACCCGATTTATTTATATGTTCACTTTGTTACCATTTGTGTCACCAGTAAATATTCTACTACCAATACGTATGCGTAGGTATATACCATTGGCGAATTGTGAGAATAACTTAGCTTTCTGACTTAGCTTTCGGTAAAGCTAGATAGTTAACACTATTTACGTATAAGCTACGAAATGGCTCGAGAGACATGCGAATGTGAGTACATCAGTGGATTCAAGTTATCTTACCTATCATATAGGATTTCTTCTTCACTGCAAATTAGAGCAGAATTTTGCTTACTAATGAAGACAGAAACTAGCTTCATCGTTAAAGCTGAGTTTTTTGTAATATAAAGGATCTGTTGCAAGTTGCTTTGCTTTGAGTCCCTGACTCAACTAAAATATATATTCTATATATCTATTGTAAATTATAAATCTTTTTGCACAATATTTAATGTTTTGCTATAAGAAAAAAACATGTTGACTCCTTCACTACATGGATATATTCAGAAGTACTTTTATATCTTATAAAGAGAGACGCGATGACATTTAATTTTAAAGAGTAATGTTATGATCTCTTTAGACTATATTAAATGTACAAATGCGTTATTAAAAAGGCCGTGAACTAAAACTGACTTAAGTGACAGTACGATCGACTAACAAAGTATTAGATTAATTAATATAAATTTTATGTCTTAAACTTATACTTAATATTTTATAATCAGTACTATACAGAAATATATTGTAATTTATATAAGAAATTAAAAAACATTAATAAACTAATAACTTGGAAATTAACTTATCAAATATATTAGGCATATACCATGGATACCAAGTCACCAATGAGTAGCATGCGCGTTCTGTATAGATCTAAAAATGCAAAAATAAATTTTTATTACAAATTAAATTATTGAAAAATAAAATCAAATTACCAAATATATTACAGGTATTCTCCAAGTACAACCGACTCAATGAATCAATGATAATATTACTGAAAGTATATGATCTCTTCTTGAGTCTTCTTCTTGAGTTAGTGCTATTACGCACTTTTACTCTATAATGGCTGGGGGGCTTATCTCTACGAGCCCATCTCCAGCTCTGTCACCCCAGCTGCTGTGATATGCATTTAAGTCGCCCGCTAGGAAAGTTGGTGTGTCGTTGTGGAGTATAACCTCAAGTTCATTAGGGAGAATTTACAAACTCGGTGGCCCGTATGCTGATACAAAATTTATATTTCCAAGCTGGCTTTCGACCAGTACAGATGTTGTTTCGAGCGTTTGTTGGTTGCAAATTGTAGCATGATGCTTAATGCTATATTTAATCACGATGGCTTGGGAATTTTAAAATGGATACCAGGTTTCAGAAATGTTTCTTGAATCAACATGATGTCAATTTCAAAATCATGCAGGAATTGGATGACCTCATGTTTCTTGTTAATAATGGAATTGGCATTCCACGTCACAATTTTAAGTCGATATGATGACAAACTCATTAAGAAGCTAGGGTTGGCACTAAACTTTGTAACAAGGACTCCATCATAGTTTTCATCATTGTATTAAGTTGTATCTGCATATTATTTAAGAGCTTCTCCATGTGAGAGGTTAGCAAGTGGGAATTGGACGAAACTTGCTGAGCTGTACTTCCCTTCTTCAAAACATCGGCATAAGAAATTGATGGCTGCACTTTAGAACTGACTGTAGTAATTGGTGTGGAGACATTCTTTTTCTGCAGCATTTGCGGAGCGCAAGGGCATCCTCTGTAGTTGGCTGGGTGGCCACCGCCACAGTTCGAACATATCGGGGCAATATCGCGTGGTTTTGTGCATTGTTGGTGATGGTGTGAGCCCTCACACTTAACACAATTTGGTATGGCTCTACAGTTAGTAGCAACATGCCCGAACTGCTGACAATTATGACATTGTGGAGGACCTTTTAGAGGGCGCTGGGCTTCAATAATCACCTTTAAATGACAAATGCTGAAAACATTATATATGTTCTTCTGGTCAGCTGGCAGTCTGTTTTTAACTAGATTGCTGGCAGCTTGTCTAGTTTTCAAAAAATGGCATTCAAAGATACTAAATCCTTGGCCTGCAAGATTTTCTTTAATATCATCTATACTCTGTCCCTCTAAACCTATAATTTTAATATTGAGGTGTTTTTCGTCAGGACGAAAGTGGGTGTGAAATGGCTCACTGATCTCATTTAGATACCTTGTTATCTTGCGGTGGTCATCTATAGTGACAGGAGTTATTTGTATGCCCAAACGGACCTTCTTTGCCTCGCTAAAATTAATGTTTCTTGTTAAGAAATGCTTGCTCCTCGCCCTTAAGATTTTGCAGTCTCTGCAAAAGGATCAATATATTCTTCATTTTTGAAAATTCCAAATAATTTATTATTAGTGTTTCTATTATTATTATAATATCTTATATTTCTATTGTTATTTACTTTTACTTTACGAAAAAAAAGAACTAACTCAATTTTATTCACGTGTTTTATTTCTCAGAACCAAAAAAGAACTCCTACTTCACAGCGCATACATAAAGGCTACGATACAATGCATCTTAACATAATATTAAAATAATACAATACTGTAAAGGCAACAATACAATGAACATTTTCTTATCTTAATTCTAAACAATTGTTGTTATTGTTATTTCTACTTGGTGGACCAAATTATGTATAATTTTGGTGCCTAGCTTCTATAATAATTTTATAAGCGTCTTCTAAGTCTGCTGGATTTCGAGCAATTATTAGGGTTTTTGTTGGTTCCGGTAAATGATTTTATTGTTTATTTATTAGCTGTCTATAGTTAACTTTTATTACTATAAAAATTAAAAAATCCTTTATTGCTGTTTTATTAAATAATTCTATATTTCGACTCTCTTTGAGAGTCATCATCAGTCATCATTTTCTACAAAGATAATTATGACAATATTAATTTCGTTTACTTAACAAACAACATATACACAACAAACATACATTGTAAATATATTTGTATTATATATTTATAGTATGTATTTATAGAATATATATATAGTATATAAATATATAAATCAAATTTAAACAACTTTAATATTTATTTTATAATTATCTATATTAAAATATTAACTCTTACTTAAATATTATATCTTACCTATTAAAAAAAAAAATTTAAAAATTAATATTACATTTTAATCGTCAAGCTACCACTATTGTCAATATTGCGCTAATTTTTGCTGATCACTTTTCTGTAGAGATGGGCTACATTCTCTGTGTCCGTCTTGTAATCCATTCTCTTACTTTGCGGTATTTGCACGATATGTAGCATCTCTAGTGTCATTCTCTTTTTATAATTCCTCTCTTCGCTCAATACCTCCGCCTGTTCAAAATCCATCAAAACTTTACAGTTGTAAACTTTTACGAATTTAAATTTAATTTTAAAAATGTAGAGCGAATTTAAAGAAATGTAGAGCAGTTGGTTTCAAAATTGTATTTTGTTCTAACAGCAACTTTTTGAAATCTAAGGATTCCTTTTACTTTCTTCTCGTACCTTGTAACAACACGTTTGTCCGCTCCTTTAAAATATTATCTTTGAAAACCCGTGTCACACGTTGTCAGTCGCCGAATTACTGCCATTCAGTGTGTTTTAATTACTTGCTCTAGCTGGGTTTTTTTCTCATGCCTTGTTTCTCACTGCTGGCTCAAGTGCTGTTGTTTCGATAGCTGTTTTGACGGCCGGTGTTTCGTGGAAAAGAACATATTGCGATTTTAGGCTTGAGTGCCGTTGTTTATTTTGATTATATACGGCAGAAATGTTTCAATGTAAATTTTATGTCTTTACAACCTTCATCATACTTTTACAGCACAATATGAATCAATATAGCTTGTGAAATTTCACGTTCAAAACCCAATGATAGAAGTGAACTATATAGCGCTGAAGCAGTGTTGATTAGACTTCGCAGTTTATTGCCTTCCCGTTTGAAAGTACCAGGAACATCAAAAAGAGTTATGTTTTCCATGAAAATGAGTGTTGGATTGTCGTACCTATCCTTCAATCTATTTAATGCTTTAGAGTAATCTTCAGTTGTGATTTGAAACGCTTTAACAGTTTCTAACGCTGGGCCATTTTATTGAATAATTTTTTAGGATAAAACACGTTGTTTGATGTTACTTCAAAAAACACTTTGGCAGTTAAAATTATCGCAGCTACAAATGACCAAAAACCGTTCCAAATGAAACTAACTATTGCAAAACAATCAGCAAAATAGATTTCTCTTGTATTTTTCGCTCGTAAATAAGCCTTATCATGTTTTAAAGCAATGATATCAGCAGGTAATAACGCTTGATTAATTTTATCAGTTGGTGTTCCTGGTCCCAGATATTTGAATGTTGGTATATGCATTTAATAACCGCACTCGCATTCGTTTATAAAAACTTTACTGCGTGAAAACGTCTTTTTCATCAAATGAAATCGTCTATGAATATATGTTTTTTGTTTTTCTACTGGAAAATCAAATTTCCTATGTAGATTATTTATTCTTTGTTTATGTATACAAGTTATTATATCTAGACAAATAAACAAATAGTTTATATATTACACTTGAATAAAATAAAACAGTTTATTTGAAATATTTGTGTGCAAGATTTATTTGAAATAGTTTATATAAATTAGAATATTTATGTATTACATTCAAATAAAATAAAACAAGATTTATTTGAAATAGTTTATATAAATTAGAATATTTATTTTATGTATTACATTCAAATAAATAAAACAAGAATTTATTTGAAATATTTGTGTGCAAGATTTATTGTTAATATATGTAAATACATGTTCTATTAAATGTGTGAAATTTTTTGATGTCTTTTTAAATTAAATTTAGATGCAAACTCACGTTTACAAACTTCGCATTTCGGCTTGAATATACAATCAAATGTACATAGAACATGTTCAAGTAGTTCTTCTCTATCTTTGAAGCTTTTTTTGCATCGTGAACATTCTAATTTGCGGAAATGTGTTTCTTCATGTAGTAAGACATTGCGTTGCCGTCCAAATCTTCGTAAACAAAGAAAACATTTCCAATTTCCATCTTTGTGCACACTGTTAGTTCATTATTAATTTAATCTTCTTCTTTGAAATTATATTCACCTTTTTTATTTCTGCACTCCTTTTTCTTTAGTTTTGATGTTGTGGCTTCTTCTTCACTTTCTTCGATAACTTCAACGGTTTCACTGAGTCCACGTTTGTGTTTCTTTATAACTCGCATCACAAGACATATTGACTTATTGTTCATTCCAATAATACTTCCTACGTAATCTTGCGAATTGATTGTATTTTGTTTTTCTACATCACTAATAAGTTCTGCCATTCTCTTTGGAAGAAAAAATCTGAAAGTTCTTTTGTTTTTTATGAGCTCGAGTTGTTGCGCGTTCATCTTCGGAACTTCTATTTTTTCTTCGTCTTTTAATTGTCTGATATTCTTCAGTAAATCTGCCTGTACTTCATTGGTATTGTAGCTTCTAGAGAAATTTAAAGTCCAGTCAATACTGTTTCCATCAAGTTTTCCCACAACTTGTGCCTCGATTGTTGCCCCATCGAAACGAGAGTTTTCTAATTTTTCCACGTTGCGTAATAATAGTGCGCAATTCAATTCATTTTGCTTTAAAATCTTCGGCACTGACTTCGCCACTTCTACGAATTCCTGAATCAGCTCCATAGTAATTTTTCCTTCGATTTTGCGGACTGTTTGAAAATGCTCTACAAATTCTCCGCTTTAAATACTATTTTTATCTCTGTTTCTTATCAATTCAACGCATATTCTTTAATTTCGGCGCTGGCTATTTTTCAGCACTCGCCTACGATCAACGTTTGCCTGATAATCTACAAATTCTTTATCGAACCCATAGTAGTTGAGTATCACTTCAATGCTCCTGTGCGAGACGGTGTCAAAAGCTTCACTTATGTCTAGATTAGCAATGTGACAAGCTGCATGGCGTTGATGGTGATCTCTAAGCAGCATGTCAAGGAGTGTCGTGTTGTCAGCACAGCCATTGGACCGGATGAAGGCACGTCGTCTGGAGTCGAATAAAAATTTCTCCAGCAGTCTTCTGGCAAGGATTAGGTTAAGAAGTACCATGGCTTTGCCATGTCTCATTAGATGGTCGATTCGGACATGATTGAGTTATTATGTGATGCCAAAAAGGCTCCATAATCTCCTGGGCAGGCTCATAGTTGGAATCATAAGACCCGTCCAGGATACTCTTAATACAACGCCCCTAATGTAACTGAAAATTGCGTTGCACCCTAGCATATTCCATCCGCTTCTCTGCCTCCTATTCGGATTTCGAGGGCTTCCGGTTTCCGCTCGGATGTGTCTGTTCCTTGGCCTGGGGAGGAAGAGAGTCGCCAGTAGACTCGAGAGCCTAACTAACGTTTCTTCTTTCCCTAGGGACAGCGCATTCTCCATAATAGACTTTAATGCATCATTTACGGATGAAGCTGGAAACGACATTGCTTGTACTTCGGCTATGAAAGTCTCAGCCAGATGAACTATTGGAACAGTAGTTAAGACGGGCGTTACGATCAAACCGTCGGTAACATACTGCTTAAAGCTATCTTTTTACCTCACTTTCTTAATAGTTTCGAGTGAACGATTCGGAAAGAGTTTAGCCGGATCCACGTTAATGAAACGAACTCCACTCTTAACCAAATCCACTTTGGCTCGTGCAAGAATCCGCATTTCCTCTTCAGTCCAGCGAACTTTACCCTGTTGTTGCGCCGAGACACGACTTCATCCAACACATCTTGATGTTTTCGTTTCTCATGGACGCCTCTTCCTGACTTAGTCGAGAAAGATCGGTCGCAGAAATTACATCAATACACACTAAGTGCATTCGGTGCTTCATCGTTTCTTATTGTCACTTGGTTGTCAGTGAAGGTTACCACTGACATCGGGTTATCCAAGTCCGTAATTACATTATTATTAAAACTTGTCACTTGGTGATTTAAGGATGTTCAAGAGCTGGCAACCAATCAGAACATCCTAGACCTCATCAACTTAGCCGACCATGATCGTTACTGGCAGGCACCACGAAAAGGTGTGATGTAGGCACTTCCATGATCTCTTAAGAATCAGTTCCCGAAGGTTCCATAAAGATTATTTTTACCGAAATATATAAATTTCAAAAAAAAAAAAGTTTTTTTTTTTTTTTAAAATACCATAATTTATTAATAATGTAGCAAATGATGTTGTTGTTCATTTTCTCCCCTACTTGTTTCTTTTAATCAACTGCAAAGACCTTTGTTATCGGGTGTTATAGGTTGCAGAGATATTTTTTTAAATACTCACGTCACGTACATTTTTTTTATTCCGCCATTGCGTGGAGTTAATGTGGATGTTGGCACTCGCATCGTATACTTTGTTTTTTCTGCATTTGTGACGAGTGCCCCACGTTGGGCTCCAATTAAATTTTTTGTTAATGGTTTTTTATTTTTAAAAAACTATATTTTATTTAATACAAAATATTACAAAGTTACAATATTATTCCAATCAACGACTGTACTAATTCGATTCTTCCTACGACTGACTCTTTTTATTTTTATAAAGAATAACTGAAGTCATTTTTGAGAAATTAAAGATTGGATTGCCCAATCGATTTATAGCTTCTAAAATTATTATTATTATACGTTATTAAACGTATCGTGATACCTACATATTATATTACACATATATAGAGGGTTTCAGGCGGTACTTAGAAATCGGGTTGCCAACTTCAATGATGAGAAAAGTTGAGAAAATATAAAAATTAACATAAGAACAGTCTATCAATATTATAATTCTGTCTATTTGTCTCATGTCAATGGTAACATAAAATATGACCACCATAATATTGGTTATAAAACCTATAAAACCAATAAAAAGTCAGTTAACGGTTTCCATTTACGCGTTTCGTCTGGTAACCAGCCAAACTCATCAGAATGGATACATTTTGTAGTCTTTTGATGTTAACATAAAGTTATAGTCACATCATTTGTCGTACTTACTTAAGAAGTCGTCTATTAAATTTTAGTCTTTTTAATTTATATTTCCAGTGACACAATTAAACCTCAGCTCAGATGTAAATGTAAATTGTTATTGAGTTCTTTCTGCACTAATACTTTTAACAGAAGATGGGAAGACTCAACGATATGTAGACATCTGTATGCAATCTGGCCACTTTCCGATAAAAGGAAATCGAAAACTCTAATTGAGATGTCCCGCAAGGACATTGATCATCTGGTAGGGTTGACTACAGAACACTGTAAACTAGGGAACCATGCTAGAAGACTAGGTCTTTCTTTCAATCAAATCTGTCGTAGCTGTGGGGAGGACGATGAGAGCGCATCTTATATTTTGTGTTTTTGTCCAGCTCGGTGGCGTGCATGAACTTAGTACTCTAGGAGCCCCCTTCCTTGAGGACCACTTATTATATATTATAAAATGCAAATAAATATATTAAATTTATGTATGTTAAAAGGAAATCAAATCAATTTCTATAGAGCCGTCATACACACATCTTATAACGCACAAACTACATGTATATGTCGCATAAACACACACATATAATAAAACGTCACAAATTGTATATAATTGACAATTACAAAGTGGTTTTAATACATATCATAACGATATATACGTTCCCACACATATATGTATACATACATATACACACATATGCGGCACCGCTAAGTCTACAGCGCATTTGATATCATATACCCAAATGCTAGCATATGACACCAAACAACACCGGAAAAATTATATATAATCCTAAGCTAAATTGTAAAACACAACAACAAAATATATGGTGTAAATACCTTCACATAATGATGTGAATAATGTAAAACATAACCGTTTACATTAAAATAATTATTAGAAATAGATATGAAAACATTCACATACAAATGAAAATAATATAACGATATTTCCATTCATAATGAGAACATCTCCACATCCACCTCCAACATACATAATACAAATATAATACAATTAACGCAGTATTATATTTACATATCAGAATATAAATAAAAAATTAAAATATAATTATAAAATATAGAACTTATAAACTTAAGATACAAATATTTAAAATCATATAAAAATATATTAAAAATATTAAAAAAATATTAAAAAAATATTGAAAATATATTAAAAAATTCTATGTATTCGTCCAAAACTAATTCAGTCATTCAACCGTCAGTCTTTTATAATGGGATTTTCTATATATTGGTATAAACCAACAAAGTAAACTACAGTCAATGGTTTCCATTGACACGTTTCGTCCGGTAACCAACCGGACTCATCAGAATGGAATGAAAACGATCAAGTATTTCAAATGATACTTGATATGTTTTCTGCAAGATACTTGCAGTTTGAAAAGAAAACAATGTGCAACAATGTTGCCATAAGAAGTATAGGCATTAGGCCTGATTGAAATTAAATACACAAGCGCGCGTAGGCGTTGTGAGATATTTTAATGCGCAATACTTGGATGCGCATACTTAAGATACGAAAATTATGTAAAACACACGATGTTTTATTAAACAGACCGACACCAGTTTTATCAGGTTTTAAAGAAAAAGGATTAACGTTGAACTTTATTAATTTTTATTAATCAACGACATTCAACAACATACTCCACCGCTCAAGTCCAACCAGCAACTGCTAATCAAAAGTTTTTGTACTTTTGCGTTAGCTTCAAAAGTAGCGTGTTTGCTGGTCACGTTTCGTAGTGTCAGCATATTCCACGCTCGCGTTGTGGGATCATTGCCTTCTGCATAGTCCCATGCTACCGCATCGTAACATGAGACTTAATACAAGGCTGTTCTTATATTTTTATTCAATGACGGTCAAACCGTTTCACACACACCCTATTGTGTATGTGCCCACAACAAGGCAAAATGCCATTATAGTGATGCAGGGTGTTAACTCACATTCTTAAGATACAAAATTTTTATGAAAAGGCAAAGAGCCGTTATATGAATGCAGGGTATTAACTTGCATGCTATATGATGGGTCATCTATTAACATTTTAGAATATTCTGTATCTTTAAATTATTTGCTCTGCAAATATACTATATATATATTATCCATATATATATACATATTGTAACGACACAAATTTACAAAGTAAATTTCTGTGCTACATAAAACAAGAAGCAGAGAAAAACACAGTCTGTGTGTTAAATAACCGCCACCACTACACATAATATATCTAACAACTCACATGAAAATCACTGAAGGCGACTTAACTGGAAAATATAAAATTGAATTAAAATATTTATTTGAAATATCATGGACATTACCTGGGATCCTCGATGCCAATGTGCCGCGGGCATCGCTACATGAAATGTGCAAATTCTAAAAATATACGAAAAACAAAATCAACGTTTGGTTAAAACTTTTATGAATGGAACACTTATAAACGCAACAACAATGAACAATTATCGGCGAAACATGTGTAAATTTTAAACAAATGTCTATTTTTCTACAATTATATAGAAATAAAACAAAACACAAAACAATGTAACTCTTATCACAGAAAACACGTTTAATTATTGAACAAAGATCTATTTGAAATATATATAATTAAAATAATACACAAAACAGTTTAACATTTTTTGGTTGTCCAATTTTATTTTTATAAACAAAACACAACAAAACAAAACTAAGCACGCCAACATCAATTTTATTTCTTTTAATATTTCTTTTCTGTTCACATTTAGATAATATTAAATTCACAGAATATATATGTATATTTAATACCTTGTTTTGTAGTATTAAAACACTTTACTTTTAATATAATAATATTTAATATAATATAAACTAAAAAGGAATAACACACGAAATAAATAAACACGGCGCGTAGTAAAAGTACTAAAAAAATCACGGCGAAGCAGAAGAAGTGAGAAAACAGTAGAACACAAAGTTCAACTTCACGGCGAAGTCAAGTACAGCAAAGAATACCGGTACGCTACACCAAAAAGCTTCGGTATACTCGATATAAAAGGAGGCGCATTTCGTATAGTGGGGACTTGGTTTGCGACAAGTGAAAGAGCAAGTACTCTGGCTCATTGGGCCTTCTGGTAAATTTTACCAAACTTGAAATTTTACTTTTCTTGAAACAAGTACACTGGCCTATCGGTCATCTGGCACATTGTGCCACAAATCTGGTTCTTTGAGTCAAACGTAGTGTAGAATTCCTTTCCTGTCTTATATGTATATTTTTTAACCTGGCCTATTCGGTCAAATAGTTTTTACAGCACGGAGGAAACGTTTTGTTTATTTTTTTACAACAGCAGAGGGGTTTAAGAAGTCACACGGGTTTTGCTAAGATTCTTTTAACAAGGAGTATATGGAGAAGTGGGAAATTTTGGCATCAACATAATTTTTTTTATTTATTATTAGAAATGTTTCCAATGAATTTTAATTAAACTTTGTTAATCATAAGTTTATGAAATAATAAAGTTATATATATAATTTATACATATAAATCACGTTCTGTTTTCTTCTAAAACCAACGTCTCGGCAAAATTATAAATATATTGTCACGACTCTGGACGACGGCTGAGGATACCCCAGCAAAAACTAAAAATTTTTGAACGTCACCAAAAGTGTCGTTACAATTGGCGCCCGAGCAGGGACCTGGTTTTAGAAAAGAACGAACGTTGAACAGGGACGTTGTTTAGAAAAGAACGAACGTTGAACAGGGGACCTGGTTTTAGAAAAGAACGAACGTTGAACAGGGACGTTGTTTAGAAAAGAACGAACGTTGAACAGGGGACCGTGTTTTAGAAAAGAACGAACTAGGAACAGGACGAGTAAGTGTACAAACGTTTAACGCAAAGAGTCATTAGACGGTACACGAGGTAACATGGTCAAAACAGCATGGATTTCGATAGCGCGTAAAGAGGATTTGGTTCAAATTCTAGAAGAAATTAAGATCAGTACATCAGGAACCGTTGAGGAACTACGGAAACGTGTACGTGATCATCTAGCAACTGAGGAGTACACGGGAAAATTACTAGATATAATTATGGACATGGAAACTAAATACGATCGCAGTCTCTCACCCAAACCTCCAGGCATCGAAATCGACACGCCAAAAATACACATTTCAGAGCCAACCATGATGACTAGCAAATTTGAAGACATAGCGCGAATCGCCAATCAAGTGCGTAATTGGGAGGTACGTTTTAATGGTGAAACAAGTCCATTACCATTTTTGGAAAATTTGGAAACACTCTCCGAAACTTATAACATTCCCCGAGACATTCTGCCAAGACTTATGCCAGAAATACTGAAAGGAAAAGCCCTAATGTGGTTCCGGAATAACAATCGGAAGTGGACACACTGGTCAAGTTTTGTTCAGGATGTTCGAGAGTTATTCTTGCCTTCTAATTATTTAGAGCAATTAGAAGACACAATTCGGAACAAATACCAGAAGAAGACGGAGTCATTCCAAGACTATGCCCTAGCACTACAAGAGTTGATGCGATATGCTGAGTTAACAGAAAGACAACAGTTAAGTCGGATTTACCGGAATAGTAGACCAGAGTATCAGCTCCAGATCAAACCGCGTGAATTTAGCTCCTTGGGAGATTTAAGCAAACTAGCAGAAGAATTCGAACGTCTTACACAACTAAGTAGTAGAGAACGCCAATGCACTCTTGATTGGTCACCACCGATTGCCATTAACAGAACACAGATCGAAAAGGTGGACGTGCGTAATGCTTGTCGTAGATGTGGGGAAAGAAATCATTTCGCACGAGAATGCACAAAGCCTAGGAGACTTTTTTGTTGGATTTGTGGTACTATAGGTCGTCGAACGTTCAAGTGCTGCAGGGAAAACCCAACATACAGAAATCATCAGAGGCCATCGGGAAACGCTTTGGGGGTTGTCACGCCAGGCGGAACGACCACCACCCAATCATCTTTACCCGTCAAATTAGAATCTAGTCAACCAAAACTGATGCAAGAAAGTATAGTCCAAAATCAAAGCATTAAATCGAATCATCATATCCAACTGAGGAGTAACCAGCAACCGATTCCACCAGACGCAAAACAAGCAACAGCAATTAGTAGGCCAATAACAAATATACTACCAACGCTAAATATGCCACACCAAAGTAATTCACAATCACACTTAGTACCATTACAGGAAAAACCACACAAGGAGGCAGTTCATAAATGCATCGTAACTCCTCCACAGAGTTCAACGTCTCATAGGGAAAGTCCAGAAGTAGGTTATCAACAAGCATATGCACAACAGTCGCTAGTTAACTACAATCAGAATACGCAACCACGAGAGCAAAAGTATCAAATCGAAGAGCATGACTTATCATCACGTCCAGCACTGCCACAACGTTTAATGATAGTACCGGAGTCATCACATGTCAATCATCCAGTACTACCAACTTCTACAAGTTCAGAATCATCATCGCAAAAGCCACAGGGGCATTCACAAGGTAATTTTAAATCATCATCGCAAACGCCACAGGGGCATTCACAAGGTAATTTTAAATCATCATCGCAAACGTCACAGGGTCATTCACAAGGTAATTTTAAATCATCATCGCAAAGGCCACAGGGGCATTCCCAAGGTAATTTTAAATCATCATCGCAAACGTCACAGAGTCATTCGCAAGGTAATTTCAAATCATCGTTACAACCAAAAGAACTTGAGCCGCAGCCGCCATCTTCGGTTAATCAGCCACAGTCACCACGAGGAGCACCACCAAGAGATAATCACCAATCTGGTCAACCATCATCTTCGTCATCAACTACATCGCTACAGAGGAATTCTACTATAATACAGCCAGTATCGGATAATCGTCATGTACAACTTACGAATTCATTAGGTCCATTAGTTATCAATGTTTCAGATAGTAAACTTAACACGGAACTACCAAGCCAAGGAACTCAAGCAAAGGATAAAGTCAAGCATGACAGTCAACAAGAAACATGGTCACCACAAGAGGAATTGAACGTCAGTCAACCAAGCACAAAAGGGAACAAACCAAAGATTTTCGTACAACGTCTAGGTACATTTAAACGAAAGGATGACCATCATCATGTCAGCAACCAAGATGAGTATTACAAAATTTTCAAGTGTCCAAAGATTAGAAAGAGAAATCGAGCCTCGTTCTAAAAGGAATATTAGTAACACAAGTATTAGCATGTATCATATGGAAAATAAGGGATAAATGGAAAATCAGAAGTATCAAGTGCAAATTTGCCGACGAGGGGTCATCAACGTGTCATTAAAATAAAGTTTTAGTTTAATTTCTGTTCTGAAGAAGGAGGGAAATGTAACGACACAAATTTACAAAGTAAATTTCTGTGCTACATAAAACAAGAAGCAGAGAAAAACACAGTCTGTGTGTTAAATAACCGCCACCACTACACATAATATATCTAACAACTCACATGAAAATCACTGAAGGCGACTTAACTGGAAAATATAAAATTGAATTAAAATATTTATTTGAAATATCATGGACATTACCTGTGATCCTCGATGCCAATGTGCCGCGGGCATCGCTACATGAAATGTGCAAATTCTAAAAATATACGAAAAACAAAATCAACGTTTGGTTAAAACTTTTATGAATGGAACACTTATAAACGCAACAACAATGAACAATTATCGGCGAAACATGTGTAAATTTTAAACAAATGTCTATTTTTCTACAATTATATAGAAATAAAACAAAACACAAAACAATGTAACACTTATCACAGAAAACACGTTTAATTATTGAACAAAGATCTATTTGAAATATATATAAATAAAATAATACACAAAACAATTTAACACTCATGTTTGTACAATTTTATTTTTATAAACAAAACACAACAAAACAAAACTAAGCACGCCAACATCAATTTTATTTCTTTTAATATTTCTTTTCTGTTCACATTTAGATAATATTAAATTCACAGAATATATATGTATATTTAATACCTTGTTTTGTAGTATTAAAACACTTTACTTTTAATGTAATAATATTTAATATAATATAAACTAAAAAGGAATAACACACGAAATAAAGAAACACGGCGCGTAGTAAAAGTACTAAAAAATCACGGCGAAGCAGAAGAAGTGAGAAAACAGTAGAACACAAAGTTCAACTTCACGGCGAAGTCAAGTACAGCAAAGAATACCGGTACGCTACACCAAAAAGCTCCGGTATGCTCGATATAAAAGGAGGTACATTTTATATAATCAGGGACTTGGTTTGCGACAAGTGAAAGAGCAAGTACTCTGGCTCATTGGGCCTTCTGGTAAATTTTACCAAACTTGAAATTTTACTTTTCCTGAAACAAGTACACTGGCCTATTGGTCATCTGGCACATTGTGCCACAAATCTGGTTCTTTGAGTCAAACGTAGTGTAAAATTCCTTTCCTGTCTTATGTGTATTTTTTTAACCTGGCTTATTCGGTCAAATAGTTTTTTTACAGCACGGAGGAAACGTTTTGTTTATTTTTTTTAACAACAGAAGAGGGGCTTAAGAAGTCACACGGGTTTTGCTAAGATTCTTTTAACAAGGAATATATGGAGAAGTGGGAAATTTTGGCATCAACATAATTTTTTTTTATTTATTATTAGAAATGTTTCCAATGAATTTTAATTAAACTTTGTTAATCATAAGTTTATGAAATAATAAAGTTATATATATAATTTATACATATAAATCACGTTCTGTTTTCTTCTAAAACCCACGTCTCGGCAAAATTATAAATATATTGTCACGACTCTGGACGACGGCTGAGGATACCCCAGCAAAAAACTAAAAATTTTTGAACGTCACCAAAAGTGTCGTTACAATATATACTGAAGGTTCATTATTCACTAAACGAATTGTATCTGTAGATTCTAAACTATGCAACAATGGTTTTATATTTTTCTTAACATATTGACCTACTTCTACAGTTTGTTTTTTGCCTGATAAAAATCTATCACTAACTAAACCATGTTCAGATTTATACATATATTGACAAATTAAACCTTCATTCATGCTCACATTGATACGATGAGCAACACAAGCATGAGCATTAAAGATGTTATAGTTATATATATCAGCCGATGTATTATCATAGCTGATGGTGTTGTATTTGAATAATATTGAAATCTATGATCATAATTTTTTGTTATATATTCACTACCTAATTCATCTCGCCATTCTGTAGATTCTAATCTGCTTCTATGTTTACCCCAAAATATATTTTCAACTATAGAATTATTTTCTGCAGTTTGACCAAAACATTTTAAACCAATATCCTCTGCTAAGTGACACAAATATACTCCAATATTATTATTTCCGACATTTGTATTACTGCTTTGTGTCTCAAAAGTTAAAACAGCAGTCTTATGATGTATTCCTACTCCTACGTTTTTTACACGTGCAGTAGTTGCACCTATCAACATAGAAATTTCATCTTTAGATAAGCAGAAACCCAACATATGAACCGGTAAATCATGATAATGTCATCAAGAACTAAGTTTGTTTATTATTATTTCGGTTTATTTTAATATTACAATTATGTACATTAGTACATTTCTTTCTTTACATTATTATCTCTAACTGCGAAGACGTTTGCGAATACTTCTCTCGCAAAAACGTAACAACGTTGTTAAACTACATTGTTAGGAATTAAGAATATCTAATGACGCTAAACTTTTCAGTAGAAGAGGTAACCACTTTGTAATCAATACTTGTATTGTGAATTCTGAGACGATATTGTTTTGTAAACGTTCTAATACTCGAATGCATTTTGTGGATATGTCTTGAAATAATTGCACTGTTCCACGAGTTCCCATGGATCCCTCACTTGAATTTGATGCAGTACCTCTAACAGAACGGACGTTTCTGCTAATATTATTGCTCTTATCATCATTAGTAAGATCCATAGGATCCATATTTTCATTGTCCCTCGTCTTCGACACTCGCACGAGTGTAGGCTTCCGCGAGTTAAGTGTCCGTTCGACTTATTAAGATAAAAAGATATTTTTATTAGAAGCATTCGCTTCAATTGTTAGCTTTATTCTGAACTTAATTGTTTAAAATACAATATTTTATACATTAATCCATGATTTCATTGTCCGTCGTCTTCGGTTCCATTATAGAAGACCCATTTGCAATTGGTTCAACTTAAATTAAAAAAAAAGTACAAACTTTTATGTTTTTTGTATAGCCAAAATGGTCGTCCATTCCATTTTCGTTTGTTTTGTGTTGGAAAAGGCGAAAATGGTGAATAACTTGAAACAGACATGTACCTGGAATACATCAAAAGTTGTTCTTGTACCTAATGGTGTAACTTGACATGTTACTTTTGTAACTTGTGCAGTAGTGGGTAACATTAAATTCAGCTTGACTTAAATAAAATGGTATAAAATCTACTGGTATTAACGCCATACTTGTAGTTACTTGATCTATTGTATTAGCAATAGATTTTTAAAATAAAGGAGACACTATTGAATTCTTCTCAAAACTGATCTGATATTAATAGGATTGATCTTGGAGTTTTATACCCGGTATAATGAAGAGAGTTTTAAGCTCTTGAAAGTTGAACTTTCGAGCTTTTGATAGCATAATTCTAGGGATTTCTGTATTCTTAACAGAAAGCATTATTTTGTTGTCTTAACAACCAAAAACATAGAAATATAAAGACATGTAATTTGCCTCTGCAGTTCTATCGATTCTTTCAACGGCAGATTATTCATTTCTAATGTTTTTATAGCGTCTATTAAACAACAAAAGTTAGCCTGAATATACGCTAACTCGAATTTGACTTCTGTGTTGAGGAATAATGATTTTGATATATTAATGGATTCAGTATCTGAATCCCTGAAATTGTTAATAACAATCTTTACTCCATTGAAATTTTCAGCATAATATTTTACTGCTTCCAGCCATGTTCCCCACCGTGTTATACATGGATTATGTGGAAATGGTGAATCTGGATTTACTTCTTTAAATTTTAGTTGCCGGGAAGGTGCCTATGAATAGCAATAATTGCCATAAATCGAAGACTAATATTTACGTATTTTACCTTAACAAAAACCGCTTTTGTGCTTGTAATTAAATGATTGACCTTTAGAAAATGTGTCCTTACAAATTCTACAACTCGATGGAAGCCGTGAGCTAAACATGTAATGCAAATCATCTTTGGATATAATATTTTCAAACTTTTCATTGCAGATACCATATATGGTGCGGCATTCGTTATAACCACTAGTACCTTATTATTTTGTATTCATTGATAAAGATATTTAGAATTAAGATGCAATAGAAAAAAAAATGTTGTACCATTTTTCCATAGAAGCGCGAGAGAGTTATTAAAAAACGCGGCAATGTTGCTGGCGTTTACAGCATCAACTTCCTCCATATTAAATAAATAACTTTTTGTGAATTCCTCCGCACTCAAAACACCAAACACAGAATTAACCATCATACGGAAGCTGCTGTCCGTAGTTTTATCTAGTGCTACCCATATGTAGGAATCCACAGCTAGTTCCCTCATTTGATCCATACATTGGGCATATAGTATCGACATTTTTGAAATACACTTGAAAGTGTATATTGGAAATGTTTTTCGAAAAATTGTCTAAGGCTAGAATGTAATACTTTTTCAAAGGTATATTAACCTCTAAAAGCTTTCTTACCAATGCTTAACACATTTCTTCTCTGGTGAATAGATTCGTTTCCTCGAAGCACGCCAATTCGAATTATTTTTTAGAGGGTTCGCATAGTGCACTGTTAAAGCCTACTTTGCAAACGATTCCTTCATCTAGTAACTGTTCAAGCTCCTAGACTGATAATTTTTTAGCAAAAGAAAGATCTTCGCAGTCCACAAAAAAAAAAGACGTCTTCTCAGTCCAACGAGGATAAGTAAAAAGAGACCTATTTCAGGTTGCTATGCGTTTTTATCTTATCTTGTTTACGCCTATGATCCCGCTATTTCCCTTAGTTGTTTACTTATTTACGCCTTACGCGCACAATTTGTTTGCAAAATTGTTTTTGCCTGTTTACTTGCTGTGATGCAGTATTGTTTTTGGTTGTTTACCAAACGAATTAGGGCCACCCAGCATTCTATAACCCTAATTTTCTTTTGAAGAAAAGTTGGGTCGTTACAATATTAATAATAAAATATTTAGAAAATCTAAATTAAAAACACATTACTTTTAATTTAAATATAAATAAATACTAAATAAAAAATTAAATACTGATTCAATGCCAGTTGAACGATCGCCTCCGTCAGAGGTTCTTTAATAATCTTAATTTTCGCAATATAGTTGGTATCTATTGTTTGGGCAATACACAGATTGGTTCCGCTTATGCAAGGATTCGATTCCATAACGAAAGAAATATTTAACTCTTTATCCACGAAAATCTACAACTCGTTTTTGTGCGTGACTTTACTTGTCCGAATTTGGAGCTTAAAGAAAACTTCAAAATACCGCAAAGTAATAGAGTTGCCAACCTTTATTATAAATGTTAATAAATCAAATATTTTTTTACTAACAAAGAACATCATTGTAAGTATGCTTTGATTATTATAATTCTTAAAACTGGAACTAGGTATTATGCTTTAATAACTATATTGTAGTGATATTATACAGGATATAATGGCATTTGCAAAAATGTGGCTTGTTAGATGTAAAATAGAAAGTGTGTCATCTCTAGTCGCTAGACAACTATCAATTGGTAGACTGTGTCTCTACCAAATAGCATTTAAAGACGTGCGCACTAAATTATCATTAAGCAGCCTTAAATGATCATTTTAAAAATACCCTGACAAACAGTATAAATTATCATTAAGAAGTTGCTGTATCATATGTTTTTTGTTATTGAAAAAGCAATTATTTTGTCTCCCTTTTTTTTTTTTGATTCCTAAAAATATATTTCATGTTAATTAAATTTTAAAATAGTTATTTTTAATAAATTACCTGAAATTTTGTACAATTGATTTGTCACATTCAATAAAAGTTTCATGACTAGTTGATGATTCGGGTCCACAGGAGATTGAATCAAGAAAGTTGAACGATAATTCGCTTCCTTCCACTGGCTTCTTGCAAATCTTGGAAAAATCGTACACATCTAACTTCACAACTTGGAAACCACGTTCGCCCGGTGCTGTTATAGTATATGTACTACCTGGTTCCTTCTGCAAATAGATTGACAAATTGATCCAATGTTGGAGCGTGAACTTCCAGCTTGGAATGACTCGTCGAGAATATCTTCGATTGGTTTGTTGATTAATGAATTTGTAGAAGGCACATCTACAGGAATTATTGGAGTATGTGCAATCATGGACGATGTGGTTGTCGTGAAACGCGATGATGAGGATGGCCCCTGAAAATTTTCGACATAATTGTTCAAAATCCACGTTGAAGTTTCTAAAGTTATATTCGAATCCAAATACGTCGTGCACCACTCGCTGTTTAAGAGAATGGTTGCCAAATTCTTCAATGAACACTTGCTTAATTCGTTCTTCTGGCTTACTAATTGCTTTTGAACATACAAAAGGAAGTCCGTCAACAAATGTAAATGACGTTTCGCTTCGTATTCTTTCTTCATCAATGATAGGAGGGGTATCAAACATTCTAAGATCGAAGTCGAATGTATCAGCAACTCTGGTGCCCATATTGCCACTCAACCACTCTGCATTCAGCATATGAGTCCTAAAAAAATATTAATATTATAATAAAATTTAATAATTTAAAAATAAATATTAATATTAAAATATTAATTAAATAAATGCTTCCAATATACATTGTTTTATTTAATTTAAATTTCATTTCTATTTGCATTGCAATAAAATGCATTGTTTAATATACTTACAAAAACTAAGGACTCCTCCACTACATTATTATTAGCGGCGTTTGACCCTATAATTTTATGGATCCTTTCGAAGTGCTTCCATTCTGGTCGGCTGCCTCCGGAAGGACCCATTTCCTTTTTCTCTGCTCTGTAAAAAATCATAAGAGGTCAATACCTGTATCTTTGTTGCAGGTTATTTATTTTAGTGTGGACTTTCTGCGCACTAAATCTTCCACCTAGTTCCTCAGAAATTTTTTTGTAAATGTGCGCATTGCGCTTACATTTCTGAAAATCACCGATATTTTCCTCCCACAGTTGTAGGAGGAAAATCTCATCCTGTTCCGACCAAGCGTGGCGCTTCAGCTTATTAATTTCAGTCATCTAAATTCAAAAGAAAAATAAAATATATAAAAAAAATATAAAATATATAAAAATACAACGAGTACTTACATTTACTAATGTTTTCAAATATGTGTTCTTTTTACACTTTGACAACTGACAACCAAATAACAGCTTGAAATTTGTTCCAATTTTTGTTTCGTTTCATTTGCATATGCAGCAGCTAGTGCCAAGATAGCAACGATGCTGGGAGGTCCAAACCGGAATTGGAACACAAAATTTTTCTAAGTTTACTAATTTGTCAATATTAGCTAAATTGAAGCTTTTTCTTGAAATAAGAAATATGATTTAGATAGAAAATTCAATAATATTTCATTTGGTATATACCTTATAATTGCATGTTGCGCAATATATATTATATATATCATAAATAACATATATATCATCGCGTGCAAAAGCCCGATGGCAATAAAGACATTTTTCCTTTAAAGACAAATATATCACCTTTCCAAAAAATCAAAATGCTCTTGAAGAAAGAGTCCGTGACGAAGTCTGGCTTTATTCTTCTTTTGCCATGACTTAGGAATTTTTTTAAGTTTCCTATTTTTACTAATACCCATTATTTTATCAGAACTTGTCTGGATTTTTTTGTGTTTACGGGAACTCTTTATAAGTGTCCCTGGAGTTATGGGATCAGTTAATTCTTGGATATAATTATTTTTAATTAATTTAACAATTGAATTATTGAAACTTTGAATGCCTCGAATAAATCTTCCAAGTTTCTGAGGTTTACATACAAAAACATTGTATTTAATATTTTTAAAATATCTCTCTATGGGTCCATTACTCACTCGAGTGTTTGAATGATCTATATGAATACCGATAATATTAGACCACATAGGAAGAAATGCCATATATTTATTTAAAATCAAATTTGCCATTTTTGGACAATATAATTCATTTCTTTCAATATTATTGCATTTAATAGTAGCTTCTGTATAGTTTTTAAAATACTTTATAAATTCAATTCTAAAAGGACTGCCTTCACAAATAGAAGCCAAGGTATCAGAAGTTTCTTCAAAAGTTGGAAGTTCATTAAATTCATCTGAATTAAAGTTGAAGTCAAAATCTGAACATTCCGTCATGTCTTTTAATTTAGACAAACTCTCAACTGCCTCCTTTACTTTGGGTGTGTTATTTTTGCAGCATAAAATAACGCATAGTTTCTCAAACCATTCCTTGCAGTCCTTTAGGGTACATAAATTGAAAACTATTCCCATAGATTCTCTTAAGAATTTTCTTAAATTATTAACCTTAAGCGAATTAGTTTTATCTACTGCATTGTCTAAATCTTTACAAATAATTTTGCAGTAGTGGCTAACACAAAATTGTATAGCAACAAAATTCAATTTTTTTGGATTATTCACAAAAGCATATGAATGGTTTAAATATTCTAAAGCCTAATCCATTCCATTGAAAACCTTCAAAATTGCCCCAATTATTGCCAAACTAACATCTGTTACAATTCTGCGACAAATGGGCCATGACAGATTTTTACTTTTACAATATTGTTTTAAATGTTGCAAAAATTGTGCAATGTCTGTTATCGAGTGATTCGATGAAACCGCATCGGCTATTGAGAAAACAATTTTTTTCTCAGAAATATGACCGACTAAGGAATATAATAATATTCTATTGGTATCGAATGGTTACTTACGAATAATACCACCTGTTGCATCTATGCGAATAGTATGTTTCATTTTTTTCAATAAGGAATTTTCGTTTTGAGCAATAGGTGAATTTGGGAGAAATCCCATAAATAAACTTCAAATTTTTTTGACAAATATTGTATGAAGTCTCAAGGGATCGAATATTGTGTCAATAAAGGGATCGGAGTGTAAGTCAT
>NC_051846.1:134810863-134847252 GCF_002237135.1 Teleopsis dalmanni | reverse complement strand
AAATGCCGGTTTTAGTCTTTCTATTGATATTGACTTTTGTTCACCGTTGACATCGATTTTGAATACTCTGTCACTCGTTCTTTCCATCACTTTGTGTGGTCCGGAATACGGTGGCTCGAGTGGCTTTTTAACTCCATCTAGTCTTAGAAATACGTGTGAGCATTTATATAAATCTTTTAGTATGAAGACTCTAGCTTTTGTGTGATGAGCCGTTGGAGTTGGTCTGATGCTTCGCATGTGCTCTCTTAACTTTTCAACGAACACTTGCGGATCTGCTGGCATATCTTCGTTGATGAAAAATTCTCCAGGAACGCGCAGCTGTGTTCCATATAGTAGTTCTGCAGATGAGGCGTTTAAATCTTCTTTAACACACGTGCGGAGTCCAAGGAGCACAGTTGATAAGCGTTGTGTCCAAGGAATTTGTGGATGGCACATGAGAGCTGCCTTTAGTGTTCGGTGCATGCGCTCTACCATGCCGTTGGAAGCTGGATGGTAAGGTGTTGTTCTGATGCGGGAAGCGCCTATTAATTTCGCCATTGCAGTGAAAAGGGCTGACTCGAACTGAGTACCTTGATCCGAAGTAATTGATAGAGGTGTACCATAACGGCATATCCAATTGTCATACAAGGCTGTTGCAACTGTATCTGCAGTGATATTTTTTATAGGTATGGCCTCTGGCCAACGGGAAAATCTGTCTATTATAGTGAGACAGTACCTGAATCCATCAACTGTTGATAGCTCGATGAGATCAATGTGGATATGATTGAACCTAGTACTTGGTACTGCGATATGATTGGGCTCGAGTCTGT
Source organism: Teleopsis dalmanni (assembly GCF_002237135.1). Taxonomy (NCBI): domain Eukaryota; kingdom Metazoa; phylum Arthropoda; class Insecta; order Diptera; family Diopsidae; genus Teleopsis; species Teleopsis dalmanni. The sequence continues at coordinate 134,846,443 of NC_051846.1, read as the reverse complement.
TGTGCCGTTGTATCTTGGCTCTTTGGCAGGATAAACAACTACGTGACCATGCTAAAGCATTTTGTCTGATTCCTGGCCAAACAAATTTAGTTCTCAACTGTTTACTTGTTGATCTACCTCCAGGATGAGCTAGTCCATGAACCGCATCAAAAACTGCTTTACGAAGCTGCTTAGGAATAAATGGTCTTATGGTTCCAGACGAGATATCGCAATAAATAAATATGTTTTGTTCTGGATCAACGTTAAGTCGCTGTAATTTTAATGAAGAATTGGAATTTTTTAACAAATCTTGAAGTTCGTCATCGTTAGCTTGAGCTTGTTGAATTTCGTGTGAACTGATAATTGTTGGCATGTCAATCTGGTTGATTCTGGACAATGCATCAGCTACAATATTATCTTCACCTTTGACGTACACTATCTCTGTGTTGAATTGTGATATAAAGGACAACTGGCGAAGTTGCCGAGGTGAAGCTTGTTCAGTCTTCCTATGCAATGCATAAACGAGAGGTTTGTGATCGGTTTTAGTTACAAATGGGCGATCTTCTAAGAAGTGCTGGAAAAATTTAACTGCTGAAAACACTGCGAGGAGTTCTCGATCGTAAGTGCTGTAGTTGCATTCAGTTGAATTTAATTTTCTTGAAAATAAACCAATAGGCTTGAATTGACTTTCAACGAACTGCTCTAGAACTGCTCCGATTGCGGTGTCAGAGGCATCTGTTGTGAGAACTAGAGTTGCTTCGGGGTTTGGAAATGACATAAGAGTTGCTTCAGCTAGGCTTTCTTTGCATTTTATGAAAGCTTTGACTGTTTCTGCCGTCCATGGAATTTTTCTTTTATCATTTTTTTTCGAATCTTTTATAAATTCGTTGAGAGGTGCTTGGAGTTTGGCTGCATTAGGTATACATCTGCGATAATAGTTGATTACACCGAGGAATCTTCGTAAATCTTGAATCGTTTCAGGTTGTTTATAGTTGACAATTGCTTGAACACGCTCTTTAGGTGGCTGATAACCATTTTGGTTGATAGTATAACCCAAATATTGTACTTGCTCTTCGCCAAAAACACATTTGCTGACATTAATGACTAACTTATATTCTCTAAGACGCTGACAAACTTGCTTCAGATGCTCTTGATGCTGCTCATGGGATTCTGACATGATAATTACATCATCTATGTAGGCGAATACAAAGTCAAGTCCTCTAAAAACAGAATCGACAAACCTTTGGAAGGTTTGCGATGCATTGCGTAATCCAAACGGCATAACGACGTATTCGTACAGGCCAAATGGGGTATTGATTGCTGTTTTTGGAACATCTTGCGTTGCCATGGGTATTTGGTGATAGGCTTTTATTAGATCTAATGTTGAAAACACCTTTTTTCCATGTAATCTCTGGAAAAGATCTTGTAGTAGTGGTAGTGGATACCTGTCTGGCGTTGTTTTAGCATTTAATTTTCTGTAATCACCACAAACGCGCCAGCCATCATTTTTTTTTGGTACAAGATGAACTGGACTTGCCCACGAACTTCGTGACGCTCTTATGATGCGTTGTTCGAGCATACATTCGATTTCAAGTCGTAGTGCTTTTAGTTTTTCGCCGGCTAGTTTCCTGGGGCGTTCGAAAACTGGGGATCCAGTCGTTTCGATAAAATGAGCAGCTGGAGACTCGGTTTCCGCGAGTGGTGCTGACGTAGGTTTAGTAATGTCAACAAAATCTTTCAATATGTTAGAATAAGTATTCTGTTGATTTATGGTGGAGATGCTATGCACAGAAGTTCGTACAATGTTACATTTTGTTGTGAAATTAGTGGTAACGTCGATAAGACATCGGTTACGCAAGTCAATGAGCAAACCAAAATGTTTCAGAAAGTCTGCTCCGATGATGGGCATTTGTACATCTGCAATTGTAAATGGCCATTTGAAGCATCTGCGTAAGTTGAGATCTAGCTGCAGGATCTTTCTGCCGTAGGTATTTATGACGCTTGCATTTGCAGCATACAGTTTCATTGCGCTAAGGTTTTGTTTTGTTTGAAAAAGATCTCTAGGTAATACTGATAATATTGAACCTGAATCTATTAAAAATTTTATTCTGCTTTTTTTATCATAAATATACAAACGGATTTCTTTTTTTACTGAATAGCTGTCACTTCCCGTTTGCTCTAAGGACAGCTTGTTTAGTTTCCCTGTTTTTGTGTATATGTGCACCCGTCTTCACATTTATTTGCATTTGTGCCAAAACGTTTATGGTAAAAACATATTTTGTTATTCTGTGCAAATGTTTGGTGGAAAGACTCAGGTCTTGCTCGTGCTCTGTTATTTGGTGTTCGCTCATGACTTCTCATGCTGTTGGTGATTTCTTTTACCGCTTCTTGTAAGGCTTGTACTGCTTTCTTCAGTCTATCTGTGCGTTGATCATCAGGAAATTTACTTGGATGTACTATAATGTCATTAACATTACTAGTGGCCATGACACTTTGTACTGGATTGATTTCGATTAACCGATCAGCCATATTTGCTGCTGCCGTGAGACTGCTTTCTACATTGACCGACAGAACGAACTGAACGTTGGCTGGTAGTCGCTTTAACCAGAGTGAACGTAAGACATCTTCTGTTACTTTGTTATCTGCTAAGTCTTGCATTTTGCGTAACAATTGCGAAGGTTTGCTGTCTCCGAATTCAATGTCGTATAGTAAAGTTTGTAACTGTTGTTCTTGCGTTGGTCTTAGACGACTGATAAGACATTCTTTAAGTGTTTTATACTTGTCGGTATCAGGAGGATTTTTGACTATGTCTGAGACATGTTGCAGTAATTCTGGATCAATGTAAGAAATTACTGTCCAATATTTGCTGTTGTCTCCAGTAATCTTCTTGCGATGGAATGCTGCGTCCACCTGGATGAACCACAAGGCTGGATCTTGTTTCCAAAATGGCGGTAACTTAAACTCCACCGACGCTACTTCTTTTTCGTCAGAATGCTCTTGCGTGGCATGACTTGTAGAAGGCTGCTGCTCGGTGTTCATGTTGAAAGTATTTGCTGTGTCGTTTTTACCACGGGGTCACCAATTATAGCTTTCTTTTTCACTATTTGTATAAATGTAAATATTATGATTGCCAGTGCACTTTCTGCACATATAATATTTAATGCAAATAACACAAGAAGTAAAACACGTGTTTTAATTTCTACTTAAGTCTTTATTCGTTCTTTACCCAAAACTCTTAAAAGTAATAATAATACAAAAGAAAACGAAAAACGTTAAGTTGGTTGCTCTTTCTATTTTGCTATCGCTGTTTTTCTTTTTACAACAGATGGCCATGCGAACGTAAAAAATAGTTGATGTTGTTTACAGCCACACCCTTATGACTTTTAACCATAAGTTTATATAAATTGAAAAAAACACGTTTTGCTTGTTGATTCACTATTTTATTTCTTACTGCGCGTCTAACTGAAGTTGGTTGCTTATCATACACACAAAAAAGTCATTTTTGGTTTTACTTTGCCGGTAGGTGGCAAAGTGAACGCCACACCCTTATGGCTTTTTACCATAAGTTTATACAAATTAAAAAACACACTTTTTGATTGCTGATTAACTATTTTATTTCTACTTAGCGTCTACTTGAAGTTGGTTGCTTATTCATACATAAAAAGATCATTTTTGGTTTTACTTTGCCGGTAGATGGCAAAGTGAACGCCACACCCACATTAGTTGCTGTACTCCGCATTTAGCGCTATGACTCAATTTATTTATTGATCAAATACAAATTTTTAAAAAAACATTATAAAAAAAACTGTGCATACGATTTTTATGAATTTTGAAATATTGAAAGAAAATTCCTTCATTTTTATATAGACATATAGGTTATCCCGATCGGGGTTTTGCACGATAAGATATTTGATTGCAAAAAATTATAACCTCAAAAAAAAATTCCAATATTTTTTGATGAAATTCTTTTGATATGAATTAAATACTAAATTGATATTATTAAATAATTGTTTAGTCATATACTTTTTAACATTTCTCATCTTTATTTTTTTTTTCAAATGACTGTTTTAAGGGTAATAATAATTTTCATATTTGATTGAATTGCCTTGTTTGAAGAATAAGGCGATTTTTCTGCTTTTTTTGCAATTGAAAGTTTGTTTTATTATCTTTAAAGGCTTTTATGTGCATTGTGATTCTTGTAATAATATTTTTTTTTAATTAATGTTTTTTAAAAGGATAGATAGTCGTTTTCTTTTATTGTTTAATTCATTTATTCACAACAAATGCATTAAGCAAGTACAAACACCATATCTTATTTGGCTTCGAATTATAGATTGCAGTAAGCCTCCTGCTTTGCTTCTAGGCCGTATGTGGCGCTGTGGAGGTTCACGTTTTTTATCAATTAATTGGATTTTTGGTAAAAATGAATCTATTTTGTAAAGGTGATATATTTGTCTTCAAAGGAAAAATGTCTTTATTGCCATCGGGCTTTTGCACGCTATGATATATATGTTAGAGTAATAGTAATTGAAAAGAGACTTGCGAGCTCAACATTTATGCCTCGCGCAAGACGTTCAAGGTCTTTTAAATAAAAATAACATATCATATATATATAGATGATATATATATCATCATATAATTTTACTCTTAAACTATGCTTAAATATACCTGCCATTCTCTATCTGCAGGCGCGCAGTATTGTTGCTCAAAATACTTTGAACAGATACCATCCTGCAGAACACTTTACACATTTTCATGTGTTTTAAATTTCGAAATCCAAATCGCCAAGTGCACTGACAAAAATCAGGAGTCGATTTTCTAACTCATAAATTATATTACTTTGTCAATTTGGGTTATGGTTTGATATGATTTTACAAGCTAAAGTTGGCTTTGGTTGTGTTTGTTTTGATTCTCCTTATAAAAAACATGCCGTATTTGATTTCTCATAGGATTGTTTTAATCGAAATTTTTTTTAAACGTGCTTATTATTTTCGGTATGTTTTGGTTTTTACAAAAGAATGTCCAATCATTATTTATGTTACAGTTATCTAGTTTGTTAATTTTACCAGACGTGACTTTAATAAATATTTTGTTCTTTAGTTTACAGTTTCAGGAGAAGAAATGTTTATAAAATGATTATAAGATGTTCAATAATGAACATATCTATTGTGGTATGGAATGTATTTGGTCGCCTTGTCCCACCAGCCATATATACATCTGTGAACGTAGATGTACTATTGTATGTAGAGGATATGGGAAGCATGTGCTTCCCATATTTGTTAAATTTATAAGTTATTTTATAAGTATGACCATTACTTCTTGAAACAGGTCCGGCTTGAGTTTCAGAGCGTTGGCCAAGAGGTTCTTCACAGCGTTTATGATCGTCGGTGAACGGTTGGTTGTTGTTGCTGTTCCATTGTAATGTCAATTCTAATATGACTTGTTGAAAAGTTTATTAAAACTTTTTTTATATTATTTTTCTTCAAAGGAAAAAATTTAGTTTAACGAGAAAACTATTTTTTTTTATAAGAAAAATAATTTGGTTTTATATATTATACAACTATACATCAGTATTAAGTTTAATTAATTTTATTTTATTTTCTACATTATTTAGTAATTTAAATAAATTTTGTTTAAATGAATTTTCAGCTAAGGTTGATGATGGTTATTCAATTCAATATATTTTCTCAACCAATCTGATTGATTAAATTTAAGTATTCTATGTATTTTCTTTAAAATGAATCCATGTTTGAGACATTGTTGAAGAGCTATGTAATGTATTATATATTTTTCTTTATTTGTTAGGTCTATTATTAACATGTTTCATTTTATCATTTTTCTTAATATCTGCACAAAATGGAAAGTCACAAAATGGATATTGTAAGTCTACTTCTAATATATCCAATTGGTGAACCATCTTTTACATCTTTTGTGCAATCATTACAACTATAAATTCTAAACTTATCTAAATTAGAATTATAAGAACATTTGATATAATCACTACATGCATAAGGAATATGTTTTTAAATAGATCTTACTTTACTAGAATTTTGAATGTCTATTGATTTTAAAATACTAATTAATAAAAAACTAATTAAAAAAAATTTTTTCTTGCAGCTTCTGCTACCACTTTATTTAAAACATTTCTTAAGACTAACTTATATCTAACATTCTTGCTCGTATTTATACAAAATTATCTTGAGACTAATTTTATTCTCAAGTTTGAAATATGCTGCTTTTTTAATTACATTTTGTTATTGTTTACAAAACCATTAAAAAAAAGGACGGAAATCCCAGCACTAGGGATTTTCCTCCTATTGTTTTAACAAATATATTTTATTGTGATAATTAGACAATGTTTAGTTGTTTTTAATTACCTTAATACAGTAGATAATGTGTTGTTTCCTGATTAGGACAGACAACGTTAAAAAAAATGTGTTTTAGGAGACTAGACTTAATAATTTACACTCAAAATCGGCATATATAACAAAAGGTACATCTAATTGTTTTTTAAAATTTTTAAATTTTAATATCATATCATCTTTCGTAGGCATTAGAGTCACAATCCTTTTACAATCCTGTTTATGAAGAGTTAATGCTTCCTTCTTGTGAAAATGTATTAAACATAAATTACACATATACATTTTTTTCGTTATGTTTAGCTATTTAATAATTTATTAATCTATTAATATACAAAAACCATTAAATAGTTTTACAATTTACTATCATTACACATTCATTAGTTTTAACAAAAAAAAAAATTTAACTTGAAATATCTTTGTTCCAAACATAATGAAAATTATCTTTATCTTTCAGCAACAGCAAATTGATATGACATGATTTTTCTTCCTTTGTAGTATAATATGAGTCTATTATATTATTATCATTTAACCCAAATACGTTTACGCTTATTTGAGGATTATTACTTTCAAAGTTTTTTTTATATTATTCACACTTAACGCAAATCTTAAATTTTTAGAATTAATTATTATATTATATTCTAGTTCTATGATATCTGAACTGATATCATTAATATGATATGACACACATCTTTCTTTATGTTTAATATTGAATGGATATAAAACAGCTATTATTGACCATTTAAAACAATATTTTTTAATATTGTTTGTGGTAAACGTATATATCGCGAACCACTTAAAGGTTTGTAGCTGTCCATATTATATTGTCGTAGTAGTCTCGTATAGGCTTCGATAGGTACTGGCTCATCCGTGAAAAGAATGAAATCGTCTCCGTTGACGATGGCATCTCCTCGTATACCGAGCTTATGTATCGAGTGCCTGAGGATATAATAGTTGATGAGGCTGTTTCCAAGGCCGGTATCAACGTCCCCTGACATTCGGGTTCCTCGTACGCTGTAACTTTCTCCATTGCGGGATCGAGCAACGTTTCTAATCGTCTTTTTGCACAGCTTCCGTAAATCGCTGCTTTGCTGGTAGCAGCGTGCATAAAATCGGTGGCATAACCTGAGCATGTCAACAGTGACGTGTGCATCAAAGGTACTATGGTCTCCTTCCGTATAGTATCTATATCTCCTGCATAGGATGTCGACTTTTCTGCCAATTTCATCGTAAGTTCCCTTGCCGAAGTGGACATCGAGCTTAAGGTTTCGCTCGAGTGGCTTGATGTATACGCCATAAGCCAAGTTAAACGTTGGATGCCTTGCTTGGATAAGGCGAGGAGCTTTGTACTTGCTTGTTCCCATTTTTTCGAGCTTTGTAAAAGGAGTGATTCCGCTCGAGATCCTTCTGCCGGTGCGTATTTCTCCGAGAACTTTGTTATAAAATCCTCGTTTGCTGGAGCTGTCCATACTGTCGATATATTCTTCATAGCTCCATGGAGTGAGTTTGCGCTTGAACTTATGAAGGATCCTATCGTCGCTATGGACATCGTCGCGGGTTTCTGTATTTGAACGTAATTGAAAACACAGAGGCTATATCTAAATTATCAAATTATTTATTGTGTTCAACTTCTTCTTCGAATATAATTTTTCCTTCTAAATTTTTACAAGTTTTTGTGTTGTCAATATTTTAAATTATAATCTAGTTTACTGCGATTACCGAGAATATGGACAGCTACAGGTTTATATTGATTAACTTTAACTTCAAGTTGAGATATTTTTATTAGTGTCCATCCAGTATCTCTATAATAGCATATTGATTTTCATAATGTGTAATTATATCATTTTTAGAAGAATGAGCAACAATTATCATCATTTTTATCTGATGTGACTTTAATTCAATTTTACAATCCACTTCATTGTCTTTAATAAGCATATAATTGCAAAATAGTTCAAAATTAAATTTAGTATTAATATGTCTTTTTAATACATTTCCCAATATATTACAAATATCATTTTTAATATTTTTAAAAAAGTTTTCAATAATTAAATCGTCTTCTTTATGTTTCAATGCGATCATTAAAACCTGATGGTAATACACTTTACATCGTTGTCTATTTGTTCACTTGAAGAATTGTGTTTATGTTTATTAGTGGGTAAATGATATGACCAGTGAGTTTTTAACACATTTTCTTTACACACATTATAATAAATAACTCGTTTACGTTATTAAATTTTGATTTACATATATCACACTGAGGATATTTTAATTTTATATGTCGTTTTAATGATCTATTATTTTATTTCTCTTATAATTTTTATACATAAAAACAATTAAATATACAATATTGTAATTTTTTTATTTATCAAATACAAATTTATAATTATTACTACTAATCATAACTTTTTTTTATTCTGAACCCTCCAGAGTTTAAATCCTCAATAGCAGAATCCGTTATTTCATTGTATTTTGTTGGTAAAAATATGACATTTTCATCCAACTCCAGTAAAATCTTCATTCCAAATTTTGTGAATTTTCTCTCCGCTTTGATGATGTTAAGTAGCATGTCAACAGGAAAATTCGATAGAGATATTATTGGTTTTTTGAAATCTGGTATTTTATTACCAATAGCATTTAAATCATTTATCGATTTATTATAATTATTTAATTATAATTATAATTATTTAATTATATATATTTTTTTTATTTTATTATATTACACTCTATGAAAGAACAAAATGTAACTGATCAGTGTTTCGAGCAGTCTTACGCTTTTTATACTTTGAAAAAAACGTGATAAGTATGTATGAATGTCACTTATCTTGAATGTATGTGGTTAGTTCATACTTTCTTTCATTAATTTTATCTCTAAAAGCAAGTATATAATTATCGAAACCATTTTTTCAAAACAAGTTTCTTATCTGGAACGGATGTGTGGTCTGACGATACAAATTTATACATTAAATTTTTATCACACATATCACAAGTTAATATAGTGTCTGACTGTCACTATAAATTACAACACCACCACACATAAGGACACCTTGTTATAGTTTGTTTCTGCTAGCGAGTCAGTATCAATAAGTACTTTGACTCTGTATTCTTTGTGGTGAATTAAATTACCACTAGGTTTGGTTTCGTTGATAGGTTTTTTGTTGTTAACTGTTGTTTACTAGCTTTGTTTACTTATTGCAGTATAGAATCAAATTATATCTGTCCATAGTTATTATTTGGGTTGGTGAGCATTACTTTTAACATTGTTTCCATCATATTCTGCATCATTGTGCTGAACTGCTCTTGCATCTTAATGCAAAGTTGTTCGATGTTGTTGATATTTTTGTTTGAGGAATCTTTATTTAAGTTATTGGTAGGGCCTGCTGTTATTTCGGCATAGGTTATATTGCCTTTTTCCTTTTCGGTATGCTGGTCTAAATTAGTTGGTCTGGTGTCCTTCTTTGGACCTTTCTTTGAGTCCATCCATTTTATATTTTTCGGATTTTTAGGAAATCCCCCATAACTCGCCGGGTGGTTGCCTCCGCAATTTATACATTGGGCTTTTTCTTCCTTTCTCAATTGGCATTGTGAGGTGTGATGAGTGCCTGCGCATTTCACACAATTGGCCTTTGCTTTGCAGCATAAGGATGCATGTCCATATTGGTGGCAGTTCTAGCATTGTATCGCACCTTTCTTCGCTCTTTGTGGTTCCAATTTAACTTTTAGATAACACACTGCTGTTATATTATAGATATCTTTTTCTTCCTTTGGCAGCCTGATTTTTAACAGGTTAGAAGTTTTGTTTCCTAATTTAAGGAAATGCCATTCGTACGGATGGACATAAGGACACGACGATGAAACACTTAACCGAGTCAAACAACGTCGGAATTACTTGGAAAATATGAAATTTATTAATATTTATTTGGTCATTTAATTATAAGGACATTACCTGTGATCCACTAGCCTGATGAGCCGCGGGCATTGATACATGAACTGCACAAACCTAAAGAAAAGCAATGAACAAAAAATGAATTTTATGAATGAAAAAAGGGAAACTTGAATTTTATTTTTGTAGTTACAACAAAACATTACAAAAGGAAAAACATAAATACAAAACAACTAAACACTCACTGTGTACATTTTTATTTTTTTTATGCAAACAAAACATATCTCAAAAAAAAAAAAAAAACCGGTACCAGTCTTTTTATGCGAAATCACTAAAACAAAAACAATTATTGATCACTCACGTATATTTTTCTCCACATTCTTTTTTTTTTATAATTATTATTTTATAATAATATTTAAATATATATATATTTAATATACTTGTATTTTTAAATGAAACAAAATTTATTCTTTGTAAGGAAGGAAATGTTCACATATTTTCAAGCTACATAGATTCAATATAAACAAGCAACAACAACAACACTATACTAGTAACTTCAAAAGACATTTTAGTTACACATCACAATACAATATGTTTAACACGCAACATATAATTTAATTTCACTCACTGTAAGAATTTTAATATAATCTAAAATAAAAGAGATTAATTTTATTTAATATATATATTATATTAAAATAACTCACAATTAACCCACCGCATCTGCATCGGTAACACACGGAATACATCTGAAATTATTATTACAATTAACAAAAAAATAAAGAAATGTATTTAATTAAGTGAAGAATATAGTTAAGTATTTGCACGCGTTAATAAATAGTGTTATACTCAATTCAAATATGTTTATTCAAAATATGTAGTTAACACAATTATAAAATTTTAATAACTTTCTTTAGTTAAAATAAATCTTAATCATTTTAGAACACAATTATAAATTTTTGTTAATAAATTTCTTTAGTAAATAAATATTAATATTTTTAAGTTTTTAACAAGTTTCTTTAATTAAATAAATTTTAATAAATTTTAGAACACAAAAAAGTTCACATGCACATATATCAACTTCGGCCTGACTATCAATACTTCCATAACAACAATCTACTTTATGCACACCATTAACTGTAGACTTAAAAGGATCACCATCTTTAAAAAACTGCAACTCACATAACATTATATTGTTATGTACAATTTACGTAAATCTTGCGGTATATATGACCCAGAGAAATCATGTATTTCTAACGTTAACAACGAACTGTCTGGAGCAATATAATCCATGACATGCATTTGTTCCTGGATTTTATCATGCTCCTCCTTATATTTTTATGCAAATATTGCTTGATGATACACGTTTTTCCAGTTAGTCAACTTCCCATGAAGACGACTCGACGTTTTCATTAAAGCACATTAGGTTAGGTATAATTTCTGATAATTACATTCTGCATTTTAATTGTAAACATAATTTACAGCATAAACTAATATAAATACATCCGATATTGTTATGTATAATTTACGTAAATCTTGCGGTATATATGACCCAGAGAAATCATGTATTTCTAACATTAACAACGAACCGTCTGGAGCAATATAATCCACGACATTCATTTGTTCCTGGATTTTATCATGCTCCTCCTTATATTTTTTATGCAAATATTGCTTGATGATACACGTTTTTCCAGTTAGTCAACTTCCCATGAAGACGACTCGACGTTTTCATTAAAGCACATTAGGTTAGGTATAATTTCTGATAATTACATTCTGCATTTTAATTGTAAACATAATTTACAGCATAAACTAATACAAATACTTCCGATATTGTTATGTATAATTTACGTAAAGCTTGCGGTATATATGACCCAGAGAAATCATGTATTTCTAACGTTAACAACGAACCGTCTGGAGCAATATAATCCATGACATGCATTTGTTTTCGGATCTTATCATGGTCCTCCTTATACTTTTTATGCAAATATTGCTTGATGATACACGTTTTTCCATGAAGACGACATAATCTACAGCATAAACTAAAATAAATATATCCGATATTATTATATATATGCACACAGCGAAAAGCACCACATAAAATAGAACAAAGGCAAGAAGATTTCTCTATGGTTTTTTTCCAATAAGAAGTCCACCTCAATTTTAGCAGTTTTATCTTCTTAATAATATTAATAAGAAATCATAGAAGTTTTAAAAGAATTCTTCTTAAATAAGTTAAAAAGATTTTCTTCTTATTTTTATTTAGTGGTCTTCTTGAATTTATTAAGAAGAATTTCTTCTTATATATATTAAGAGGTCTTCTTAAATTTATTAAGAAGGATGCCCTCTTATTTTCAGTTTATGATCTTCTTAAATATATTGAGAAGAATATCTTCTTACTTTCAGTTTGAGGTCTTCTTAAATATATTAAGAAGGATTTATTCTTATACTTACTATATTAACCCTTTGATTTTCTAGAAAAAGTTTGTTATTATTTTTATCTTTATCTGTATATTTATTAATTAACAAAAGTTTTTTATTTATATATAAACTATAATATTTTGCTATATAACTACATAATTCTAAATTAATTAGGAATTTATTCTAAAAAAAAATTAAATCTAAAAACGTTTGAAATAGTTATTTGTTTCAACAAATTTTTTGAAATTCTTTATAAAAAGCGTTACTTATAATTATTATAACTTATAACTATGAAAAATATTTCCAATATTTTTTTAAACGAATTACTTCAATTCAATTTTCTATATCATCGTCATACACACATCTTATAACGTACAAACTACATGTATATGTCGCATAAACACACACATATAATAAAACGTCACAAATTGTATATAAAATTGACAATTACAAAGTGGTTTTAATATATATCATAACGATATATACGTTCCCACAAATATGCATATACATACATATACACACATATGCGGCACCACAAAGTCTGCAGCGCATTTGATATCATATACCCGAATGCCAGCATATAACACCAAACAACACCGGAACAAGGGTTATATATCCTAAGCTAATATAACAAAAACTGTATGGTGTAAATACAAATTATATTAAACAATAATATATTAAAAACATATTAAAATATTAAAATATTAAAAATTAAAATAAAAAATAAAAAATATTAAAAAAATATTAAAATATATATTCAAAAAGTCTCTGTATATGTTCAAAACTAATACAGTTATTCAAACGTCCGTCTTTATCGTGGAATTTTTCTATATATTGGTATAAACCAAGAAAGTAAACTACAGTCAATGGTTTCCATTGACGCGTTTCGTCCGGTAACCAACCGGACTCATCAGAATGGATTGAAGTTTGTGTATACATGTCGTTCAGTAGTTCAATAAAATTATTTAAATAAATATAAATTTTAATAAGTAAATTAAATGAAAAATAAACTTACATTATTAATAAAATTATATATGCCAAATTAGAAAATATATAAAAAACACTATCTTTGAAAAAACATAATAAAACTTTATTTGAAAAACACATCACATTACACGCATTGACATGCGCACACTATAAAAACCAAAAAGCAACTAAAAGTTGCAACTAAAAACACAAACAGCATGGCTGTCTCGACATTTCAGAATTACAAAACAAAAACAAAATAAAACAGACAAAAAAAACGTACAAATACAGACATGAACAAACAAGGTGTAAACCCAAACAACTACGTAATTTCTGAAATATCAGTCATGAAACTGTTTAATTTATTTTATTTAAAAAAACGATGTGTTATATAATAAAATGAAATATAAACCTAAAAATATATATAAATAAATACTATTAAGTATAATTGAATACTTCAAAAAATATTAATAAAAATTTATAATAATAATAAATAAATATCTATTAAATCAATACTAAAACCTAATACCTCACAAGCATTAATAATCATCAAATAACCCAACAGATATTCATCTCCTCTTGGTGTCGACCAAGGTTAATAGAGAATCCATCTATCAAGCTAAACAACAATCATCAATTCATAAAATAAATAAATAAAATAAATAAATAAATAAATATACACATATAAATAAATAACCTAATACCTCACAAGCATTAATAATCATCAAATAACCCAACAGATATTCATCTCCTCTTGGTGTCGACCAAGGTTAATAGAGAATCCATCTATCAAGCTAAACAACAATCATCAATTCATAAAATAAATAAATAAAATAAATAAATAAATAAATATACACATATAAATAAATAACCTAATACCTCACAAGCATTAATAATCATCAAATAACCCAACAGATATTCATCTCCTCTTGGTGTCGACCAAGGTTAATAGAGAATCCATCTACCAAGCTAAACAACAATCATCAATCCATAAAAATAAAGTAAATAAAATAAAATAAAATTAATAATAATAATATCTATTAAAATCAATAATATCTATTAAAATCAATACTAAAAATTCTAATACCTCACAAGAATTAATAATCATCAAATAACCCAACAGATATTCATCTCCTCTTGGTGTCGACCAAGGTTAATAGAGAATCCATCTACCAAGCTAAACAACAATTATCAATCCATATAATAAATAAAATAAAATAGAAATAAAATAAAATAATATACACATAAAAATAAATAAAATAAATTAATAATAATAATATCTATAAAATATTTAATAACTATAATATAATATAATAAAAATATTATAAAACTATACAATCCCTAATGTAAAGCATATTATGGCTATAAATACAAAGCATATAAAGAGACAAATAGAATATCCAGCTGGACAAATCTCATTTTCATGGTGTCAACCATTAATCAAGGATTCCACCACCAAAACATTCCACTCCTCTCAAAAACATACGTCATATACCATCCATTAACATAACCCTCACTACATATAATTATATAATAAAAATTATATTTCTGGATACCACAATAAACCATACATATCAAAATATATATCAGCTATTGCTTCTATATATGTTATGGTGTCGACCATTATACCTAAGATATTACATATAAAATAAATTTCATGCCGACGTATACACACGTATATACGTTGCATTAGTATATATAATAAAATAAACCTTAATACTTCATATAAGAAGCTAAATAAATAAACCTTAAGGTGAATAATTAAAAAATAATTCAATTCAATTTTCTATATCATCGTCATACACACATCTTATAACGTACAAACTACATGTATATGTCGCATAAACACACACATATAATAAAATGTCACAAATTGTATATAAAATTGACAATTACAAAGTGGTTTTAATATATATCATCCATCTAACAAAGTAAAATTGATGGTACTGTGGGTTTTACATTCATTCCCAACCAAATATGATTGAAATCTTTCGGAAAAACTTATTACTTCATATTTTTTGCAAATAATTTCTACAAAATTATCTTTTATTATGAAATCGAGTATTTTGTAAATATTCATATCTTCACCATTAGTTATTGTTACTATGTCGCTGATTTTGAAAGTTGTGCCTCGAAAATTTATTTCATTTGTTCTTTTGTATAAATGTAATTCTGTTACATTTATATAAGAAATATATGAACTATTTCGCGGTTCAATTGGTTCAACATCTTTGAAAACATATTCAGGTTGAAAGAAGCAGTTTTGTGCAATGCAATTTGAAAATTTTAAAGAAGCTTTTATTGCTAATGTTAGATCAATGTTAAGTCTTGAGGTAATACTTTGCGCATATTGCTTATGCAATTGATGCTCAGATTCAAACCTAAACGACCATAAATATCTCAAAGGTCCCAATTTTCTAATAATAGAAGGGTAGTGAACAAGAATGTGGTATTTTGGTTTCAAATGTTCTTTAAATAATTTTTGATAGAGCTTGTTGTGCTCTTGAATTAATAGCTGAAGATTATTTAGGGTGATATCATCAAAACAAGGTAACAGTAATAAATCAATTAGTTTTACAAACAAAACTAAAAATTTATAGACATTATCAACTGGATCAATTAGATCTCCTATCATAAGAAGTATAAAATGAACAAATGTTTTCATTTTTTTTGCATTCATTTTAAAAGAACCATTCTGTATGTGATGCTTTTGGATAGGTGGACTTCTATTAGCAATTTCTGTATACCCATATTGAAACATCTGTTTTCTGTAATTTAAAGTTTCTAAAGACATAAATTTTTTTTGATAAATGAAATAATGTAATACTTTACTTAAATTGTACTTGCAGACCCCAATGAATAAATCGTGCATAATATCACATGCAATATTATTAGTTACATGAAAATCTGGTAAAGAATTAAATAATGATACATTTTTAATACCGGAACTAACTGAGTTCTTAAGCAAAATGTCGTTTTCAAAATTAGTTTTATTTCTTAAAGAATGTGGAATTTCAATGCAATCATTGCTAGTCTGAGGCTTAAGTCGTTTACAAATTCTACAACATGAATTTGCCGAAAAAGAGTTAACATAGCCTAATACAGTATTAAGACCCAAATTATCTCCTAATATTTGTGACATTTTAATAAATACCTGGTGGTGGTTACCATCAACTTCTATTTGCAAACCATGTGTCTGTAAATTCTTTAAAATATCAAGAAGTGGTCTTAATGAAATATTAATACCTGAATCATGTAAATCTCGAGATTTTATAAAACCAGCTACAAATATATTTCTTAGTTTACTATTATGAAAGTTTGGAATAGTTGGAAAGCTATAGTAAATTCCACATATTTTTTGTTGACCAGACTTTGAACCCAATGGATCATTAATTTCAAACTCATCGAGATATAAGAAAAGTGGTATTGTCGTAGAACTTTTTTCATAAACTAAATTTTTCCAAAGATCACCGTTGATGAAGTTTGCGTAAGTGTTAATACTTAAAAGCTGTGTCATAGTATTGAGTGTTGCTTTCAAAACACCTTTGCTTTCAAAGAACTTTTTAATTTGGAATGCGACATCCACAAGGACAATTTCCATTTTGTTTAATGCCAAAGTAGGATTATTGTTAAGTACAACTTCTGATAGCTCGTTACTAAGAACATATTTCTTTGGCTGTTTATAAAGTTGAGCTTTTTCCAGTGTTTTTAAAAACAGGTATTCAGAGTTGACTTCAGAGAATGGCTGATGAATATTACGTAATATTTCTTCAAGTAGTGAATCATTTGTATTGTTAGAAATTAATTCTCTAATTATATTATATATTGGAGTCGTGATGTACTCTGTTACTGAATTTTGTATTTCTAATACGTGCTTACGAGACAAAGTAGTGTTATTATGAAGTTGAAGAACAAACTACATTACTGAGTTTTTGAAATGAGATGGAAAGGTTTCTAATGAGTTAACTAGCTTTTCCGATGTTGTAGTCAATTCCTGCATCATAATATGGCTTTGATTTAAGTTACTTTCATTAGATATATTTGATTGATTACCACCTTCCAAATTTTTATCATGTCTTTTCAAATGTTTTTGAAAACTATAAATGTTACTAAAAATTTGTTTACAATTGTATTCATTGCAATGGAATTTATATAGTGTTGGTAAGCCGTGGTGTGATTTTAAATGGTATATAAGATTAGTAGATTTTGAATGATTTTTTGTGCACATGAAACAAGAGAATTTAGACATTTTTGAAAGAAAATGTAATTGAAGAGATAGATATATTTAATTGGAATAAGAATCCATTTTACTTAAAAGATTCGCTACTGAAGAAAATTCTTCAGATTTTAATTCAAAAAAGTATTGTTCCAAAAATGCCCAAACTTGCTTGCTGTTGTGCGAATACTTAATTTTATAAACATAACTTAGCTTAATTACACAATCCACACATTTCATGTATGAGCAGCATCTCCATTTAATTCCATCACAAAACACGTAAAACTCAGATATCTTGCAGAAATCAGGTCCAACAACTAAGATATGAGGCTGTAATTTCTCCTTTCGACTAGCATAGCTGTTTATTAATTCCTCAATTTTACGCTCAATATCATTTGGTGTTGTTACAAGCGTTACGAAATCAGCTTGTGCGTCTGCTATTGTCGGTTTTTCGTTCTTACTTTGGCGGAGAGGTTGAAGTAAGGAATGAAGTAACAGTGTACTTATGCAATATTTTGAATCTGTTAACAAAAATAGTGAATTAATTGTTATCTTTGTACAATATTGTTTGATGGTGATTAAATACAAAGAGTAAACATAATTTTTACAATATAAAAGTGCTTTCATACCTTGCAAGATGTCGTCTTTAAATAGATGTTTTAACATAAGCTCTTTAGAAGTTATGTCTTTGATATCTGCTTTAAAAATTGGTACCAATTTTTTATAAAAGCTATCTAGTTTTAAAAATAGTAAATTTCCAGTTCCGGGATATAATGTTTCGAAATCAATATCGATCTGTTGAGAAAAACAAAAATTAATGATATTAATATAAATACATGCAGAAAACATAATAAACTGAAATATGGAGTCTTACTAATTCATAGCCATTGAAATCAGTTAAGCGTGGCCATTCATCAAAAAAGGTGCTCAGGCTGTCATCACTTTTAAGGTTTGATATTCTATATGCCGATGTCTCTTTCCAAAAAGTTCTTACTGTCTCCCATGGACTACAATTGTGCTGAAGCCAACACTTTTTTTCGCAAAAATCATCTGCAAATAAATATATATATAAATGAATTTTTAGACAAATAATGTATTTTTTACCAAAACTGATAGGCGTCTCAAAAATGTGTTCCGCGCTGACACCTTTAAATTTAATTTGCTCTTTATCTGAATTTGTCCATCGTGAGTACAATTTTCCTGTGGGGTTCGTGGAAGAAAATATGTTTCCTAAATTTGAAAATTAATTGTTTCAATATTTAAGATATGTTTAAGTGAATATAAATAATATAATAACAACCGATTTTTCTTTAGGAAAGACTTCGCAGATGGCTGCAGCCCATTGCCTCATATCAGAATAAGTCATCTTGACATTATCCCTCACATATTGGTCGACAATGCAATGGGTTAAAACTTTCTGATTTTTTGTGTCTAAATGTTCATTTTTTTCGTGAAAACTTAAAACAAGTTGTCCATTCACAGTTTTTTTCAACACGTTAACAACATTTTCACTGTGAGGGACAAAATATTCTTGTAAGGGTTGGACAATGGGCGTGGATTCTCGAGATGTTCGAACTTCATCGGATCATCGGAGATCTTTTCTAACCATTCTAAGATTCGGCTATTTTCGGACATTGTATCCTTGTCACATGTAAAAGGAATATTCTGAAAAAATGTATGTTATCCATGTGAATCGTATCAATGTTATCTGGTACAAACCGCTTCTTTTCGCCACTCTCTCAATCCGGCCTTAAATTTTAATCCGTTTCCAAAATGAAACGTTCCTAATTTGTTAAACAACGACTCAACGTCTTCTATTTCCATTTTGGATAAGACGAACTTGGAATCAAGTCCATGCTCTAAAAGAATAGAACAAATTTCACTGCCTAGCCCCCATGATATAAAAATGGGCAAAGTTTCAGCGTCATAAAATTTTATATTAAATGAATTATTTTCCATGTTCGATTTAATTTTATGAAAATTAAGAAAAATTGTCTAAAATGAAATTGAATTAAAAAATAAATATTAAAAGTTTCACTATAAGTTAGATTATGTGAATATTCATGGAACTAATATCCAGTTATACGAACAACAAAAAATTATTTAAAAACTTAACACACACTAAAGCGTAATTTGCAAAGTAGAAGCAATTCAAGAATAATAGAACGGCAGACCCAGACTAAAACTGCATTAAAATATAATATAAACTAAATTCAACCAAAAATGCGAATTATGTGGCTATCTTTTAATTTTAAGATGACTTTCTTTTTAATAAAATCAAGCAGATTTCCCATAGAAAAATAAGAAGATTTTCTTCTCATTTTTTTCCTTTTTTTATCTCCTTTTTTCCCCTTTGCCTACAAACAAATATAAGCAGGCAAACTTTTTAATTTTATGTGACATATTTTTCTGTGTGCACCTTCGTACCGTACGTATCGAAATTGTATATAGTCCATACTTACATAAATATATATATAATATATATATGTATAATATTACTTAAATACATTGCGCATCAATAGATATAGAGTGTATCATGAAATGGATATAATCCCCTTCCCACCCCAACCAGCATAAACACATCGTATACACCAGGTGGACTAGAAAGGTTTCTTCATATTTCCACACCACATCATTGATTAAACGGGATCCACCGTTATCCTAGCGCCAAAAACCTAATATTATTCTTTACTAACTTGACCGTCCACATGCTGCCATCTCAGCGACTAAGTCAAGTGTTCTACCCTACCTAACCTTTAAGCTGATCAACAACATCAATAAGGTATTTTTCTTGCACATTACATAAACCATTAAATCATCTCAAAGATGATCAACAATCCATGCGCTGCACGTACAAATTCAAACCTCAAAACATAACAATATATAATGAATTTTGATTTCTGTTCGACCTTTACACCAAATTACTTTGGTATAAATGTTCAACCTTAGGTGTTTTTTTACCTAATGGCAAATACACCCGTTAGTGAATCTTAGTTCACCATTATATCTACCCTATGCCAAAAAAGTTAACTCTTGATGGTATGATACTTATAATAAAAATAACAATAACACCCCTCTATATAACCATAATTCTGAACCTAAATCACTAAGCATTCTCGCATCCATCCTCCAAATCACAAACAACACAATCACAACTTTTAATCAATACAATAAAATGCAAAAATTGACCGATTGATAGAAATCAATTCATATAATTAGTCTATAAAAATTAAATTACCAAAAATCTTACTTAGACAAAGATTTTATCACCATTTAAACACCTTCAAAAATCCCTTTCTCTATATTATAAAATTTTATATATAAATCTATAAGTTAAATGTTCATTTTCTTGATTTAAATGTTAAATGTTCATTTTCTTGATTTAAATAAATTTAGGTGTTAAATATTCTTTTTTAAGAATATTTAGATATTTTAAATATTCATTTTATTGATTTAGTTAAATATTCATTTTTTGCTCGGGCGCCAGTTAAATGTTAATTTTTATTAACGCAGCACAATTTCATGTTGCTTGTTCGGTGGCTTAAGCAAGAGAGACCGAGCGCACTTCTGCGAAGTTGGGAGATATCGAAGCCAAACGGGACTTTTCCAGACAAACAAATGGAAATCCCGCTTGGTAGCAACCATGCGTTCGAACAACATCGCATGATTGCTCCGTTAATGAAACTAAGCACAGGGCCGGATTTTGGGTACGCGGGAGTTAACTTATATGACCCAGAGAAATCATGTATTTCTAATGTTAACAACGAACCGTCTGGAGCAATATAATCAATGACATGTATTTGTTTTCGGATCTTATCATGGTCTTCCTTATACTTTTTAAGCAAATATTGCTTGATGATACACGTTTTTCCATGAAGACGACATAATCTACAGCATAAACTAAAATAAATATATCCGATATTATTATATATATGTGAATCAGAGAAATCATGTATTTCTAACGTTAACAACGAACCGTCTGGAGCAATATAATCAATGACATGCATTTGTTTTCGGATTTTATCATGCTCCTCCTTATATTTTTTATGCAAATATTGCTTGATGATACACGTTTTTCCAGTTAGTCAACTTCCCATGAAGACGACTCGACGTTTTCATTAAAGTACATTAGGTTAGGTATAATTTCTGATAATTACATTCTGCATTTTAATTGTAAACATAATTTACAGCATAAATTAATACAAATACTTCCGATATTGTTATGTATAATTTACGTAAAGCTTGCGGTATATATGACCCAGAGAAATCATGTATTTCTAACGTTAACAACGAACCGTCTGGAGCAATATAATCCATGACATGCATTTGTTTTCGGATCTTATCATGGTCCTCCTTATACTTTTTATGCAAATATTGCTTGATGATACACGTTTTTCCATGAAGACGACATAATCTACAGCATAAACTAAAATAAATATATCCGATATTGTTATATATATGTGACCCAGAGAAATCATGTATTTCAAAAGTTAATAACGAACCGTCTGGAGCAATATAATCCACGACATTCATTTGTTCCTGGATTTTATCATGCTTCTCCTTATAGTTTTTATGCAAATATTGCTTGGTGATACACGTTTTTCCAGTTAGTCAACTTCCCATGAAGACGACTCGACGTTTTCATTAAAGCACATTAGGTTAGGTATAATTTCTGATAATTACATTCTGCATTTTAATTGTAAACATAATTTACAGCATAAACTAATACAAATACTTCCGATATTGTTATGTACAATTTACGTGAAGGTTGCGGTATATATGACCCAGAGAAATCATGTATTTCTAACGTTAACAACGAACCGTCTGGAGCAATATAATC
Source organism: Teleopsis dalmanni (assembly GCF_002237135.1). Classification (NCBI taxonomy): domain Eukaryota; kingdom Metazoa; phylum Arthropoda; class Insecta; order Diptera; family Diopsidae; genus Teleopsis; species Teleopsis dalmanni. The sequence goes on along the minus strand of NC_051846.1, from coordinate 134,823,788 downwards.
CATGACATGCATTTGTTTTCGGATCTTATCATGGTCCTCCTTATACTTTTTATGCAAATATTGCTTGATGATACACGTTTTTCCATGAAGACGACATAATCTACAGCATAAACTAAAATAAATATATCCGATATTGTTATATATATGTGACCCAGAGAAATCATGTATTTCAAAAGTTAATAACGAACCGTCTGGAGCAATATAACCCACGACATTCATTTGTTCCTGGATTTTATCATGCTTCTCCTTATATTTTTTATGCAAATATTGCTTGATGATACACGTTTTTCCAGTTAGTCAACTTCCCATGAAGACGACTCGACGTTTTCATTAAAGCACATTAGGTTAGGTATAATTTCTGATAATTACATTCTGCATTTTAATTGTAAACATAATTTACAGCATAAACTAATACAAATACTTCCGATATTGTTATGTATAATTTACGTAAAGCTTGCGGTATATATGACCCAGAGAAATCATGTATTTCTAACGTTAACAACGAACCGTCTGGAGCATTATAATCAATGACATGCATTTGTTTTCGGATCTTATCATGCTCCTCCTTATACTTTTTATGCAAATATTGCTTGATGATACACGTTTTTCCATGAAGACGACATAATCTACAGCATAAACTAAAATAAATATATCCGATATTATTATATATATGTGACCCAGAGAAATCATGTATTTCAAAAGTTAATAACGAACCGTCTGGAGCAATATAATCCACGACATTCATTTGTTCCTGGATTTTATCATGCTCCTCCTTATATTTTTTATGCAAATATTGCTTGATGATACACGTTTTTCCAGTTAGTCAACTTCCCATGAAGACGACTCGACGTTTTCATTAAAGCACATTAGGTTAGGTATAATTTCTGATAATTACATTCTGCATTTTAATTGTGAACATAATTTACAGCATAAACTAATACAAATACTTCCGATATTGTTATGTATAATTTACGTAAAGCTTGCGATATATATGACCCAGAGAAATCATGTATTTCTAACGTTAACAACGAACCGTCTGGAGCAATATAATCAATGACATGCATTTGTTTTCGGATCTTATCATGCTCCTCCTTATATTTTTTATGCAAATATTGCTTGATGATACACGTTTTTCCATGAAGACGACATCATCTACAGCATAAACTAAAATAAATATATCCGATATTATTATATATATGTGACCCAGAGAAATCATGTATTTCAAAGTTAATAACGAACCGTCTGGAGCAATATAATCCACGACATTCATTTGTTCCTGGATTTTATCATGCTCTTCCTTATATTTTTTATGCAAATATTGCTTGATGATACACGTTTTTCCAGTTAGTCAACTTCCCATGAAGACGACTCGACGTTTTCATTAAAGTACATTAGGTTAGGTATAATTTCTGATAATTACATTCTGCATTTTAATTGTAAACATAATTTACAGCATAAACTAATACAAATACTTCCGATATTGTTATGTATAATTTACGTAAAGCTTGCGGTATATATGACCCAGAGAAATCATGTATTTCTAACGTTAATAACGAACCGTCTGGAGCAATATAATCCATGACATGCATTTGTTTTCGGATCTTATCATGGTCCTTCTTATACTTTTTATGCAAATATTGCTTGATGATACACGTTTTTCCATGAAGACGACATAATCTACAGCATAAACTAAAATAAATATATCCGATATTATTATATATATGTGAACCAGAGAAATCATAATTCTTGGGCTTTTGTCAAGGCATTAGGTAGGTCCTCTGGAGAGAGTGAGAACAGGATATTAGATAATGGAGCATTCAGCCCCGTGATAAACACTCGAAGAGCGTTTTGACGATTTTGATCATTTATAATTTTAGTTATTTTATGGTTTGTACCATGCGTCATGATGGTTTTGTTTATTAAGAGTGTCAATTTTTGATTCACTAAATTGTAATAATCTATAATTGAACGACTTCCTTGCCGTAGTACACTCAATTCTTGTTCAAGAATATGTATGGGTCGCTTGTCTGCATAAGCGAAATCTAGACGACTAATAATAGCGTCAAAGTTTAGAACTGTACCATGGCTTGTCAAAACGTCATTGGCATCCTGAATAATTTTATTACGAAGAATTGTAAGAGCTGCGAAGTATCTCTTACTTCCTTTAGTGTAAAGGTGAATAGAATTATTGGCGGCCTCGCGCCAACTTACATACAGATTATTTTTACCAGAAAATTCGGGTAAAGATTTGATTATGCCTAAAGATTCATCGCATTTTATGTTATCATCAATTGTCTGCGTTTCGTATTCAGTAACTACGTTTGTATTCGTCAAGGCTAGTAATTGACTTTTTAAAGTATTAATTTCTGCCTGAAGGCTAACTATGTTAGCAGCAATCAGTCTCGTAATTAAGTCAGTGTTTTCAGTCATTTTGGACACGCGAAATTTACTAAATTTTGAAAGAAGTTCGTCCAGTTTTAAGGACTCTTATATATCAAATATCCAAAAACGAATAACCAAAAACAAGGCAAAACAAAAAAAAATTTTTTGCAGAGCTTTTTTTTATATATATAAGGGAAAATTACTAAGGATTTTGCGTAAAAATTATTTAATTATGTATTTTTTATACAAGTATTCATTAATATTTTTATTTAATAGTTACATATATATAAATATTCTTTTTTAACGCACCCAGCGTAAACGCAGTTATAGTGCTTAAAAGAATTAGTTTTAATACCAGCGATTAACGCATTGGGTATTTTAATACAATCTTTATTACAGTATTTTATATAAATTTATTTAAATTAAATAAAAGAGTAAATAATAATGTTAGTGTTGATTACGAAATACCTCCAGTAATTTGTTTATAGATGGTGTTGTTCCTATCAGTACCAATAGTAGAGAAGTTGTTATTGTGATTGATTTTGTTGATTGTTGTTGCGTTGACTTTGTATTCTAAATGCCTCGAAAAATCTGGAGACGCTCGGGCTTAGTACTGAGTTATCCTGACTTCCTTCAGGACCGTAGATGCTGTCTAGGTATCTTCTCGCCTTTATGCTTGCAGCTCTTTTCTGCAATATTCTGATGACTGCTTTGTGCTCGTCAGTAAGGTTCTCATCCATTTGGTGGTTCAAAAGTTTTTGTTTTTGTGCACTGTAATATTTATTATGAAGTTGAATTCTAAACTTCAATATTAACTTTATAAATAATTTTTATTTACCTTATTAGTGTTAGTTATAAAAAAATTTTTTTTTTAAAAAAATTTCACTCGCGAAATCTCGTTTTATATTATTTGAGATTTTAGATTTTTATGTCACTTTTCTCCCCTTTCTTTGGGATACTTGATTGTTAAAATTCGCTGCAAACACCTTTGTTCTCGGGTGTTATGTATTGCAGGAATTTTTAATTTTTTCACTCACGTCGCGTACTCTGTTTTTAATAAATTTTCCACATTAGCGTGAGTTCACTGTGGTTGACACTCGCGTCGCATACTTTTTATTTTTTGCAATAGTTACGAGTGCGTTCACTGTGATTAAAACTCGCGTCGCATACTTTTGTCTGCGTTTAGCGTGAGTTTACTGTGACACTCGCGTCGCATACCTTTTATGTTGTGCAATTGTGACGAGTGCACTGCGGTTGACACTCGCGTCGCGTACTTTTTATTTTTCCGCAATTGTTACGATTGCCCCACGTTGGGCGCCAATTAAATTTATTGTACGAGTTTTAATTTTTAAAAAAAATATTTTTATTTATTATATAAAAGATATATATAAATTACAAGTTATAAGTTTATTTTTCTGAATAGGTAAGATTTAAAGGTTGACTTCTCGAATGCTTGAACTAGACTGACTCTTGAGGTTTTATTCTTCAATAACTGAAGTTATTGTTTTGATTACGAAATTGGGTTTTATCCAATTAGAGCACAGCTTCTAAAATTCCTGAGAATTTTCTAGAAGCGTCTTTTCCTCCAACCAATAGAATTGGAGCTTCTATTTGCTAAAGCACCTCGTCAGCGTCTTTAGCTTCGGCGTCAGTAGCCGGAAGATGATGTTTATATCCATCAATCAAATATCTCAAATGTGTTACAGTTTTAAAGAAAACAATTTTGTTTTCCTTTGCAGCATTGCTGTCAAATGAAGTGTGGGCATTGATCCAGATTGTTTATGTAAACATATTTTAATGAGTAATATCTAAGTACGCATTCTGAAGATACAAAAGTATTAAACAGTGGCTCAGTGCCGTTATGTTAATTTAGGGTTTTAACTTGTATTTCTAACGTTAACAACGAACCGTCTGGAGCAATATAATCCATGACATGCATTTGTTTTCGGATCTTATCATGGTCCTCCTTATACTTTTTATGCAAATATTGCTTGATGATACACGTTTTTCCATGAAGACGACATAATCTACAGCATAAACTAAAATAAATATATCCGATATTATTATATATATGTGACCCAGAGAAATCATGTATTTCAAAAGTTAACAACGAACCGTCTGGAGCAATATAATCCACGACATTCATTTGTTCCTGGATTTTGTCATGCTCCTCCTTATATTTTTTATGCAAATATTGCTTGATGATACACGTTTTTCCAGTTAGTCAACTTCCCATGAAGACGACTCGACGTTTTCATTAAAGCACATTAGGTTAGGTATAATTTCTGATAATTACATTCTGCATTTTAATTGTAAACATAATTTACAGCATAAACTAATACAAATACTTCCGATATTGTTATGTATAATTTACGTAAAGCTTGCGGTATATATGACCCAGAGAAATCATGTATTTCTAACGTTAACAACGAACCGTCTGGAGCATTATAATCAATGACATGCATTTGTTTTCGGATCTTATCATGCTCCTCCTTATACTTTTTATGCAAATATTGCTTGATGATACACGTTTTTCCATGAAGACGACATAATCTACAGCATAAACTAAAATAAATATATCCGATATTATTATATATATGTGACCCAGAGAAATCATGTATTTCAAAAGTTAATAACGAACCGTCTGGAGCAATATAATCCACGACATTCATTTGTTCCTGGATTTTATCATGCTCCTCCTTATATTTTTTATGCAAATATTGCTTGATGATACACGTTTTTCCAGTTAGTCAACTTCCCATGAAGACGACTCGACGTTTTCATTAAAGCACATTAGGTTAGGTATAATTTCTGATAATTACATTCTGCATTTTAATTGTAAACATAATTTACAGCATAAACTAATACAAATACTTCCGATATTGTTATGTATAATTTACGTAAAGCTTGCGGTATATATGACCCAGAGAAATCATGTATTTCTAACGTTAACAACGAACCGTCTGGAGCAATATAATCCATGACATGCATTTGTTTTCGGATCTTATCATGGTCCTCCTTATACTTTTTATGCAAATATTGCTTGATGATACACGTTTTTCCATGAAGACGACATAATCTACAGCATAAACTAAAATAAATATATCCGATATTATTATATATATGTGACCCAGAGAAATCATGTATTTCAAAAGTTAACAACGAACCGTCTGGAGCAATATAATCCACGACATTCATTTGTTCCTGGATTTTGTCATGCTCCTCCTTATATTTTTTATGCAAATATTGCTTGATGATACACGTTTTTCCAGTTAGTCAACTTCCCATGAAGACGACTCGACGTTTTCATTAAAGCACATTAGGTTAGGTATAATTTCTGATAATTACATTCTGCATTTTAATTGTAAACATAATTTACAGCATAAACTAATACAAATACTTCCGATATTGTTATGTATAATTTACGTAAAGCTTGCAGTATATATGACCCAGAGAAATCATGTAAATTGATTTTATTGTACACGAGTTTTAATTTTTAAAAAAATATATTTATTTATTATCTTAAAGATATATATAATTTCTTCTTGCACAGTACATGAAACGTTAAATCATCTCAAAGATGATCAACGATCCATACACCATACGCACAAAATCAACCCTGTAAAGGCTGAAATTCCATAAAGCAATTTCAACCTTACATATACTTAAATACAAATCTGACGTCAGACCGTCAGCATAAAACCAACACCAGCACTCACCCACCAAAATATAACATCGTAAATACCTGAAAAATAAGAAATATATTAATATATATTTGGTCACTTAAGTGTACAGACATTACCTGTGATCCACTAGCCAGATGAACCGCGGGCATTGATCCGTAAACCGCACAAACCTAAAGAAGAAGCAATAAACAAAAAGTGAATTTTATAAATGAATTTGGAATTTTTTTTATATTTTAATTTAAAACATACATTGAACATTTACTAAACAATAAACAACACATTTATTTAATAAACATAGATCTTTTGCACTATTATTTAATAAACCTTTGATAATAGGAAAAAATAAACAAATATATAGAATCAACCAACAACACTCGCTGGTTACGTTTTTTTACGATAAACAAAAAAACATATCACAAGCAATACTTCTGATTTTTGGTTTATGTTATTTTTATTTTACACAAAAGAAATAAAAAAACAAAATCACTGCGTTACTAAATTATATTTTTTTTTATAAACATAAACAAACCACCGACGGAGGAAACAAACTACAAGTCCCAATTACACCAGCACTAATTTTATGCAGTAGCATTAAAATTCTATTTACCACATGTATTAAAGCACTCACTTATATTTTGACACATATTATATTTATTTTAATTATAAATATATTTTTATAGTATTTTTATATATTTTGTTTTTAAAAAAAATATATAAACACGAAGTAGTCAAAACGTAATCGCGGCGAAAACAAAGGAAGGCGAAGAAAAGTGCGCAAAAATGCAAATAACACGAAGACCACAACAATACACAAAATACACAAGAAAGACACGAAAAGCACAAAAAAAGTCAACACGAACAACGAAGTTTACCGGTACGCTACACCAAAAAGCTCCGGTCAAATCAGTATATAAGAACGCGAATTTCACAAAGCAAACAACTTGGGTCTTGGTCATTTAAACACCTACCAAAAACAAATCAAAAAAAACACAATTTCCCTACATTCAACAATTTGTGTATATGTAAATCTAAATTCCACAATTCTAATAATGCATATATATATAACATACAAGATACATATTACATACACACATACATATGTGTGCATAATATACAATACATACATCATATAAACCGCACATCAATAATATATAAATATAATAATTAATAATCATATCATAGACCTATGTCCATGTTAATTTCTAAAATTGTCCGTCCGATCTTAATTGAGATATTCTAAATATTGGTGTAAACCAACAAAGTAACCTATAGTCAATGGTTTCCATTGACGCGTTTCGTCCGGTAACCAACCGGACTCATCAGAATGGAATAAATTTTGTTATTATGTACGTCAGAAATATATATGTATATGTAATATATATATATAAATATACAGAAATTATAAAATATAAAAATATATAAAAATATATAAAAAATATATAAAAATATATAAAAAATATATAAAAAATATATAAAAATATATATAAAAAATATATATAATGAACTCACATGTAAATTGTATTTCACCATAAATACATCCAATGAAAATTTCATTATATATATAAAAATTATAAATAACAACAAATACACATTGTACACAATAACATGCGTACATCACAACACTTAAAAGACAACTGAAGTCATCAAACATTCAATCAACAGTATAGCCGTCTCTACACATCAGAAGTAAAGACAGACACAAAAACAAAACATAGGCAGACAAAAAGGTGTAAAAACCCAATCATACACATCATAGAGGCGTTAGCTATGAAACTGTTATTATGTATTTAGAATAAAAAGTGTTGTAATAAAATATAATAAATTAAAGAATACTATCTTAATTATAAATGTAATATTAATTTAATCTATATTTATTATATATAAATATAAATATCATATATATAAAATTAATAAATAAATGATTATTAATGTATAAGTAAAAATGCGGAATATCACGTAATCTATATCTGTACAATCATATCTGTAATTCATAGAAAACCAATGATATTCTTATGATGTCAGTATGAAATGATACTATAAAATCCCAGAGAAATCATGTATTTCTAACGTTAACAACGAACCGTCTGGAGCAATATAATCAATGACATGTATTTGTTTTCGGATCTTATCATGGTCCTCCTTATACTTTTTATGCAAATATTGCTTGATGATACACGTTTTTCCATGAAGACGACATAATTTACAGCATAAACTAAAATAAATACATCCGATATTATTATATATATGTGACCCAGAGAAATCATGTATTTCAAAAGTTAATAACGAACCGTTTGGAGCAATATAATCCACGACATTCATTTGTTCCTGGATTTTATCATGCTCCTCCTTATATTTTTTATGCAAATATTGCTTGATGATACACGTTTTTCCAGTTAGTCAACTTCCCATGAAGACGACTCGACGTTCCATTAAAGCACATTAGGTTAGGTATAATTTCTGATAATTACATTCTGCATTTTAATTGTAAACATAATTTACAGCATAAACTAATACAAATACATCCGATATTGTTATGTATAGTTTATGAATGTTTTATAATATTGTATTTTTATTATTGTTTTTATATGTTTTTTGTGTTTTTATATTATTATTACTTTACCTAACTGTTTTAACCTTAAATTATTGTTTTTGTTAGCATTTTATTTAAAATACTTAACGCAACATGTTATATTGTTCGTTTGGCATATATTCATAGGGAACAATGAACCTACTTTGTGGTACACTTGGCCTTTGATTTTAAACGTTGAATTGAATTGTTGACCATTTGCCGCATTATTGCGAACTATTTCCGTTGCTCCGAACGAAGTCAATTGGAAGCATGAATTAAATATGCGAATGGATTCCAGGAACAGATTTGAATTTTCATGCGTGCCAATGAACAAGCCGTTCAATAGTTCAGGTAGTCTCTCAATTTCTGGTAGTTGCACTTTTCCTGATGCGCAACACATCCCGTCTGATTCTTGTTTGAGTTTGAGTGCATGACAATAAGGGCATGTACTTATTGGCGTAGTCAGTCATTGGTTCTGCGTGTGTTAACTACAAACCGACGCGCTTGTCTCCGTTCTAATTGTCGTTGTTAATATCGTTCAACTCGTACCTCCGGTATTTGAGATTCTCGCAATTGTGATATGCTTATACGCACATTTTTGTTATCTTGTTGCATTTGTTCGTCTGTTCTTACTAATCTACTATTTCGCGTGTGTATTGCGTTATTCGTACGATGACCCAAATGGGCCCCTTGCGTCTTTCTGGCATTATTCACTTATTATTTTACCCACCTTTTTAAAATCTTAAATCATATATATAACTCATATATAAAAGCTCATATATAAAAACACGTAAACAACACGTTGTACTTACCGTTGAGAAATGGTATACCGATATTGTATTTGTTCTTTTATAATTCTTATTAATTAAAATAAATTGTACTAAATTTCAGCTTAAGCCTGTTGCATTAAAAAGTTTATAATTTTATAAATTATATTAATAATTTATAAATATACTACTTATAAAATTCTTCTTCTACTTCTAAAAGGTTTCTGCTCGGGCGCCAGTTAATAAATAATTTTTTATTGACCAATTATTCAGTGTTCTTTGTTCGATAGTCCAAGTAGAAGTGACCGAGCGCACTTTTGCGAAGTTGATTGCTACCGAAGCCAAACGGGACAAACAAGTGGATGTCCCGTTTGGTAGCAAACATACGTTCAAATAACATCGCATGATTGCTCCGTTAATGAAACTAAATCTAAAGGAAATTTATTATTTTGTCTCCCTTTTCTCTTTTTTTGTTCCGGGAATCTTGTCGATCTGTTTCGAAGCAGCTACTAACAGTTTCATTACTAATTGATAATTCGGATCCAACGGAGATTGTAGAATGCACGTCGATCTGTCGTTGGCTTCCTTCCACCATTCCGTTTTCGGCTTCTTGCAAATCTTGGAAAAATCGAACAAATCCAACTTCACTACCTGAAAACCACGTTCTCCCGGCGAAGTTGACGTACAAGTATACCCTTTCATCTTTTTGCAAATAGACTGCGATATAGAGCCAATGCTCGATCGAAAACTTCCAGCTGAAAAAGACTCGTCGAGCAAATCTTCTATTGATTTGTTGTCGTTCGAGATATTTGGTAAATGAACATCTGCAGGAATTGTTGAAATAACTGCAGTCGTGGACAACGTGGATATGGTCTCCATGGTGCGAGATGAGCAAGATGGTCCCTGAAAATTTTCTGCATAACTGTTCAGGATCCAATCCGATGTTTCTATAGTTATGGTCGCTTCGGTAAATGTCGTGGACGATTCGAGACCTAAGAGACTTTGTACTAAATACGTTAAAGAGCACTTTCCTAATTCTTTCTTTTGGCCCATCATTATATTCTGAATTGATTGAATGTAACCCAACAATGTATAAATAATTCTTTTCGCTTCGTATTGTTACGCCTTCAGTGCCAAAGGGATCATCATTTCCAATGTTGTCACACAATGATGTAGGTAATCCGGTGTCCACATCGCCAAAATCATTGAGAGAATCGAGATATGACTGCAATTCGTTGATAAGACTTGAGCTTTCTTGATCGCCTCTTCCGCATTCACTTTTATTTTCTTCAAGGATTTTTCTTCTTTTTCTTCCCGTTTCTTCTTCTTCGTCTCCTTCATTATAGTTGTTTTCATTTCTTGTGTGTTGGGAAGAACTTGTATCTCCGTCAGAAAAGGTTGTCCACACTCTTCCTCGTTTTCGCTTCCTGTATGATTCGGAGTTGCATCGTCCAAAATCAATGGTTCTCTTAACAATGTTTTTTTTGACATCGACATGTTCCGGTGAATATGTATAACTGCAAACACTTGATGTTGTAGAATTACTGTCGTCTTTTTCACAATTAAATGACATTTAACAATTCTATAAAATTTTTACAACTTTTATACTAAAATTTTACGTAAATTTTTCTTTACATTATTATTGTAAATAAATAGTCATGGCTTAGCTACATCATGGCCTACGGCCGATAGCTGCCGACAGGGCCGAATTTGGGAGACACGTGTGTTAACTTATATAAACTACAATATTTTGCTATATAACTATACAGTACTAAATTAATTACGAATTTATTCCTTTATCATAATAATTCATTAAATCTAAAAACGTTTGAAATAATTGTTATTTATTCCAACAAATTTTTGAAATTTTCTATAAAAAGCGTAACTTATATAGGAAAGACTTTGCAGATGGCTGTAGCCCATTGCCTCATACCAGAATAAGTCATCTTGACATCATCCCTCACATATTGATTCACAATGCAATGGGTTAAAACTTTCTAGTTTTTGGTGTCTAAATGTCCATTTTGTTCATGAAAACTTAAAACAAGTTGTCCATTCACATGTTAACAACGTTCTCACTGTGAGGGACAAAATATTCTTGAAAGGGTTGGACAATGGGCGTGGATTCTCTAAGATGTCTAATTTTAAAAATATTTATTAATTTTGGATAATATATTCCTTATATTTATGCTTATATTTCTATTAAAATAGTAAACTTAAAGGGTTGTTCATTCTTTTTTTTTCTCCCCTTTTTGTTTTTGTTTAAAATAATATATTTTTTCTTATTTTGTTTTGTAAGTTAAAGTGTTAAAAATTCAAAATAAAATTGAATAATTTAATTTTTTTTTAATATATGTTTTTACCATAATGGATTTGGAAAGAACAATGGATTTCCTCTTTATTTTATTAAAGCTACTAAGGAGTCTCATTCTTCACATGTAAAATAATACTTTTATTGATTCTTGATTTTTATTATTATATTGCCGGTAATTTCTTCGGGTAGAACCTTAGGATTTTTTTTTCTAGGTGATATATTTTTATTAATATTTATTTCATAATTTTCATTTATATTGTTGCCGGTAATATATTCGGCTAGCGCCTTATGATTTTTTTTTTTAATCCCTGGATAATATATTCATTATTATATTGCCGGTAATTACTTCGGTTGGCGCCTTAGGATATTGCTTTATCCCAAGGTAGATACCTTTATATTTATATATATTTGTTTATTTTTTTATATCAATATTATTAATTTTTGTCGGTAAAGCTAAAACACTTAATGTAGCAACGACCACACTCTGAAAGTGTGTTCATCGCTACACCACAACCTTCTAATACAACATTATGCAAACCTTCAGAGTTAGTGTCCCAAGGAAGGCTAATTAGCTTAACTTTCTTTTTAAATACTTCCTGTGTCATTCTATCTTTAAAGTTCATATCATACAACTCCTGCATGAACTCTTCATGGGAGATCTGACTATAAACACCCTGAATTACTACCTTGGGACCTAACGTTTCTTTAACTAAAACGTCTAACCCTACTTCCTCAAACTTCGTATTAGTAGCTATCTTCTTTCTTTCCGCCACCGAAGGCGTCCGAATTACGGCACCGCCATTTTTCAATGGCTTGACACCATGAATTCTGATTCCTAAGGTGAGACCTACTTCCCTAACTACCTTATTTACAACTTCTTTGGATGATGCCTTTGCATCCTTACTCCTAACAACTACAGACCAAGTCTCAATGGGCTTAATCGTTGGTTTAGGTTTCACTACAGAGGCAACATTGCTGCTATTGCTGACAACACTACTATACCTACTTTATTGGTAACAGAATGCCCACCAGAAGCAAACCACCTTTCAAAAACTTCTAGTTTTCCTTCTAACTTTGTGTTTTCTGCTAAAAGCGAACCTAATATCGACTCATACTCATTCAGACAAATAGTAACCAGCTCCGCTGTTTGTACGCTGCTTGAGCCATCAGCTAATCCACTAGTGGTTACCACACTATTCATTCTGCT
>NC_051846.1:134791863-134810763 GCF_002237135.1 Teleopsis dalmanni | reverse complement strand
GTGAACTAAGTCAATATAACGTGGCGTCGGGGAAATGGAAAACATACATGGAACAAATGGAATTTTTCTTTGTTGCAAATGACATCACAGACGCAAAAAAGCGATCTTTTTAGCCTCATGTGGGACGGAAACCTACACGATATTAAAATCGGTTGCCACACCGATTAACATTTTAGAGGAAAAATTTACATTTGAGGCGGCAACTAAATTATTGGCTAGTTATTTTAGTAACAGTAAACAGTAAATAATAATAGTAAATAACAGTAAATAATATATGCCTAGTAACATATATTTATTATATGTTACTTTATGTATATATTGTTTTTAATTGTAATTTTATAAACCTTAAGTTAAGCTTTTTATTAAAAAATTAAGCACTGAAGATGTTCTAAAATAAAGAACGAAATATCTGCTTCTAAAATTTTTAAATAAAAGCGTTTTATTGTGGTTTGTCTGATAGCTGAAAAAATTTTTCAACTTAAATAATACGAAACCAGATGATAAACAAACTTAATGGGGAATATAATAATACAAAGGTTTAAATTTTATCGGAGAAACCAAAAAGAGGACGAATCAATTACCGAATATTTGGGAGCGCTAAGGAAATTGAGCCAAGACTGCAATTTCAATGATTTGGAGGAAATCTTACGAGACAGACTAGTCTGTGGCATGCGCGATGAAAATTTACAAAAGCGGCTTCTGGCGAATGACCAGTTAACACTAAAAATAGCGCAGGAGGAAGCTATAGCATCAGAAACAGCACAAAAAAATGCGACGGAACTTAAAACGTCAGTCAGCCTGCCAGGGTTGAATAAAATTTCAAGCAACAAGGTAAAACCAAATCGTGCTCCAGTGGGCCATATTCAGAATTGTTATCGTTGTCGAGGAAATCATCATTCAGATCAGTGCAAATTTAAAGACGCGGAATGTTATTATTGCAAAAAGCGTGGACATATTGAGAGAGCTTGCATAAAAAAAGCAAAAACCAAAAAGCCAGCAACAAATAATGGGAGAAGACCAAACAGAGTAAATCTTTTAGATACAAACCAGGAAACTCAAACGACGGAGTATTTATGGTCAATGTTCGCTAAAGGTAGTCCATCGGTCAAGAGAGTGATTACGATAAGTAAGTCACCGGTACAAATGGAAAGAGACTCGGGGGCAAGTTACTCAATAGTAAGTGAAAAGTTATTTAGAGAAAAAATGTCGTATATTCCGCTAAAACCAAGTCAAATACAATTAAGGTCTTGGGGAACAGAGAAAAATCTTAAACTGAGTGGAGAAGCAGAAGTACCAGTCTCGGTTGGGAACGTCACAAAGAAACTAAAGTTGTTAATAGCAGCGGGTGATGGTCCGGCTCTAATTGGTCGAAATTGGTTTAACGATTTGGGAATTACTATAACTAGCAATTTATGCAATATAGAATCAACTATTCTAGTAGAAGTGATGAACTTCAGTTCAGTTTTTGATGGAAATCTTGGAGATTACAAGGGAAATCCTGTGAAGTTACAAATGTCAGTTTCAAGTAAACCGAAATTTCTTCGATATCGACAAGTGCCTTTTGCACTAAAACTCAAGGTGGAAGCAGCATTAAAGAAGTTAGAAGATGAAGGCGCACTGCGTTCAATATCCTTTAGTGAGTGGGCAACGCCGGTTGTACCTATTATTACACCAGATGGTAGCAATTTGTATTATAGTTATCAAAGGTTTATAATACGTTTATGAATAGTGTGCATTATAAGGCCATTATAAAGTAAAAATACATTTTAACTTAAATGTATTTAAAAAGCTTTTTAAGAAATTTTTATGAATAAGGTCGTTAATATATATAGAACTAGTTAGAGAAGATGATCATAGTCATCATTATGTAGCACTTAAATGCATTGCTAACTGCTATCAAAAGTTATGCAAAGATGAGAGCATGGCGTTCAATATCAAACACTTGAAACCACTCACCTATACGCACATGTCTATATATCATGCATTACACACATATATAATCCATTATCAATAATACTATATAATAACACGATGTTTAGTTTAAAATTACGCAGCATAGGTGGTTTTTTGACAAATTATCTACAATATTTTACAATATATAAAAGTTTTTAATAATGAGCATATCAGAATATATTAGGTTCATAAAAAAAAATCAAACAATATATACCGGTAGGTAAATTAAAAGTATTTCACTATGGAATGTCTTATGTATAAATTCTAAAAGGATATTCGGTTGGAGTTTATCACTTAAAATCTATATTACCTTACATATTAGAATTAAAATTGTTGATAACATTAGTTTAAAATTATTTTGATGTAATCTCCCGCAGAAATTGTTTGATTTATATAGCATGAAACTTTGCTGTATTGCCGTTTGCCTCAGCACAATACAGATTTTTGATTATTGAATCGGTGCTAATGTTATTTTTTGTTGTGGTTCCACTAGACGCATTTGCATTCGAAATAAAGTCTGAATGATGTTAACTGCACACTGCAACTGAAATTTGTAATTTTTTGTTAACATTGTAACATTGCTTTATTTTATTCTTTAAATACCTTTTAAATGTGTTGAGTAAACAATGAGCAAAACCACAAGTCACATCGTGATTTTCACATCATCAAAGTTGTTTGGACAGAAACAACTTCTTTATTAAGTAACGTTGTTTCCAAACTTAAGTTTCCAACGTGCGAACATTTTGATTTTGTATCATTGTGGTGTTGGAGACAGTATCAGCAGTGACAATGGTTTCCAAATAGTTCAATATTTCAACGGTATATTAACAGTATATATAAGTAACGCTGTTTCCAAACTTAAGTTTCCAACGTGCGAACATTTTGATTTTGTATTCATTGTGGTGTTGGAGACAGTATCAGCAGTGACAATGGTTTCCAAATAGTTTGATATTTCAGCGGTATAGCAACAGTATATATAAATAACGCTGTTTCCAAACTTAACTTTACAACGTGCGAACAGTTTGATTTTGTATTCATTGTGGTGTTGGAGACAGTATCAGCATTGACAATGATTTCCAAGTATTTCAATGGATTGATATTTCAACGGTATAGTAACAATATATATAAGTAACGCTGTTTCCAAGCTTAACTTGACAACGTGCGAACAGTTTGATTTTGTATTCATTGTGGTGTTGGAGACAGTATTAGTAGTGATAATGGTTTCCAAATAGTTCAATATTTCAGCGGTATAGCAACAGTATATATAAATAACGCTGTTTCCAAACTTAACTTCACAACGTGCGAACAGTTTGATTTTGTATTCATTGTGGTGTTGGAGACAGTATCAGCATTGACAATGATTTCCAAGTATTTCAATGGATTGATATTTCAACGGTATAGCAACAGTATATATAAATAACGCTGTTTCCAAACTTAACTTTACAACGTGCGAACATTTTGATTTTGTATTCATTGTGGTGTTGGAGACAGTATCAGCAGTGACAATGGTTTCCAAATAGTTTGATATTTCAACGGTATAGCAACAGTATATATAAATAACGCTGTTTCCAAACTTAACTTTACAACGTGCGAACATTTTGATTTTGTATTCATTGTGGTGTTGGAGACAGTATTAGTAGTGATAATGGTTTCCAAATAGTTCAATATTTCAGCGGTATAGCAACAGTATATATATGTAACGTTGTTTCCAAACTTAACTTTACAACGTGCGAACAGTTTGATTTTGTATTCATTGTGGTGTTGGAGACAGTATCACCAGTGACAATGATTTCCAAATAGTTTGATATATCAACGGTATAGTAAGAATATATGTGAAGGTAGTTAGATATTCGTAAAAGTTAACAGTAAGAACAATTTCTACATTACTACCATAATGTGCTATAGTGATATACCGATGTTAACATATCTATAAGCACTAATTGCGGTATTTGAAATTGTCTATGAATTCCACCATTTTAATATTAGTCACACTTTTTAGTTAGATGCTAGTTTTTGAAATTTGTTTGCCAAAATTTTATGATCTAACTGCTACACCAGATACAGCTTCAGCGATACATTAACCCAACTTAAATTCAAATCATTTTTAAATAAATTATGTTAACAGTTGTTCATATTTTAATTTGCTTTTTCGTCGTATTTTATGTTTTACTAACATTGTACAGTTAGTAGTTAGTACAGTTATTCTTGGAATTATACGCATTCTCCACTTCGTTTGTGTTTGTCATATAACTCTTTGTATATATGTAAGTACGAAAATATTTGTGGAATTTACGTAATTTATATGTTTTAGATATGAAAATGAACAAAATATTTTGCTACTAACAGTTTTCATTCTACAAATTAAATAAAAAGTCAGTCTTAAAATTTGAAGGTTTTTAACGTATAAATACCGACGCCATGCTGCCGCGCTCCTTTGACTGCAATTAGACAACGCAATTTTTTTGAATGCAGTCATATAGCGCCAAAATTTTTGTTCACGTATCTAAAATGTAATTAATTAAATCAAATCAATACTGTTTAATTTAAAAAACATTTAAATTACCTCTTCAGTCGACATTTTGGAGGAAACCGTAAAAACATTCCACTCAGCCGCGCACAACATAGAATTTACAAGTCTTTTCCATTTACAAATTTAAACTCATTTAAATTACACTCCACATTCTTTTATTAAACATTTTTTTAATATAAAGATGTTTGTTCTTACATATTTAATAAATTTAAACGAACAATGCTACAAGTTGCTTCTCACCGCGGCTTCTCCATTATTAAAACAAATGTCAAAGCTATTGAAATAAACGTCAAACAAATAAAGTGACGCAGGGTATTATATTAAAAAAAAAATACAAATACAATGTGCCCTTACCCTCAACAAACGTGCTGTACAGCAGGATTTTGCTTGCGAATATGCGAAGGAATATATAAAATTTACAATATATATATTTTTAAATATATAATTATATTATATAATATATTTATATATAATAAATTATTATAAACATAAATTAATATTAAACTTTTTCGGTAGCTCGCAAGTATGGCAAAAAATTCATGCTGGCCTATATTGATTATTGCAATCTATCAAGTGTTATGTTTCGGCAAACAGCAAATCTCGCAAATGTACACATAATGGAAGTAAATACGATTTTGCATAACAATAGTGCCTATTATAGATTGTCGATCGCTGATAGACAATAGAAAAGTTTCTACTGCTGATAAATAAAATCAAATTTTGGTGTTATGAATGGCAAACCGATAGAAGTTTTTCTATCAGCGGTAGATAAATTTCTCTACTGCATTTGAGCACTAGAAATTTGTGGATCGTATATAATAAATGCTGTTAAAATGCTTTATACAGTTAATTTAACATTCAAATTTAATATAATTTTAATATTACTAATTTAATAGTTAGTAATGATTTATTTAGACTTAATATAATACATATATAATATTTATGTATCATATCATATAATATATATTATTTAATATGTCTGATTTCAAATATAATGTTTTATATGCATATTAAGAATAACGATTGTTGCATTTCTGTTTTGTTTTGTTATTTATTTATGTGTATATTTATGTGTGATGTATTTTTCAACGAATAATGTATTTATATAAAATTAAGAAATAATAAAATTCTACAAGTTACAAAATTAATAAATTGTGTTGTAGGGCAAAATTGATGAGCAATAAAAAGGAGATAACAAAACTTGTTGCAAATATGGAGAAATATCCAGACATTGCGAAAGGCATTCGTAACAAGTCACATTCCAGACCACCGCGGGAGAAAATTGCAAAAGAGCTTAATAGTCTAGACGCCTAGAAAATATTGAAAACAGGTTTGTGAAGGGAGACAAGAATATTGTGATCAAACACTTACTGCAAAACAAGAAAAATTAATATTGGCTATGGAAAATACTGATAAAAGATATAAATATCGGTCCCTTAAGCTTCAACTGCTTAAAAAAATATGAATATTACTAATTTAATTTAATGTACACATAATGTGAATATAACTACAAATTATTAAAATATTAAAATTAATATATATATAAACATTTTTATTTTTAGAATATTAAAGTTTAAGTTTAATATATTACTTTAGTTTGTTAATGTAATGTAATAATAAATAATAATTTCGTATTAATAATATATATTTAGTTTGAATTCAATTTTAATGTTTCTTAGCGAACACAATTCAAACAAAATTGGTTCGATTAAAGCTGCACGCTCTAAAACCCTTACATCATTCACAATAGTGCACATGTTTGTCTATGAAATTTCTTAATACCAAATTTGCGTACTAATCGACTCAGTACAGAAAAGTCTATTGTTTCCTGGTAGAAGTTTAATAATAGCCACTAATATATAATTAATAAAAAATTGATAAATAAAATTTATACAGAATTAAAAATGTTGAATATTTGAAAATAAAACACTGAAATTTAATTTTTTTCCCAATTTTCAAATATATGAAATTTTTGAATTATGTTTGATTTTTTGTTAACATATGATTTTTGTAATATGATTGCAATATTCGTTATTCATCATTTTATCATATTTTTTACAGTATTTGTTCAAAAAGTTTTTTGCACGGAGACATTGCGACAAAATTTTTTCACCATTCCTTGTAATAATATTTTTTAGCTGCATGAGAACTATCGATAACTATGATTTGACAGCTAAGAACATCAAACTGTGTTGAGATTTATGTTCAGTTAAGTTTCTTAACAATTTTAATTCCAGAAGTGGTCCTGTTAACTGGCACCTTGATTTTGTGATTTACTGCCTCACGATTTATTTTTGTGGGGCTCTGTCATTAGTTTATGCCGACAAACCAGCAACTCTTGAAGACTTGAAAGTCAATGTTCATGCCATCGTTGACGACATACGGCGACATTTATTGCAAATAATTCTCAAGAATTGGACTGATCAAATGGACCATGTAATGGAATTCATATCTAAAAAATGAATACCATAAAATTACCTACTACATTATAATAAAAAAATATTTCATTCCATGCAGCTAAAAAACCACCCGATACATAAAGAACAGATTTTTCTCTAATTTCTGCGTATTTTGTTGTCAAAATTTGCAGGCGTTCATTCAACGGTTTCATATATTTAGGCAGTAGTAGTAGTAGTAGTATTTCTTTTATTAAATTTAGGTCATATTTACATTTACAAAATTAACATTTTCAATAATTTATAATATATAAAACATAAATATTATAAATAATTATAAGAAAACTAATAAGAAAAACCTAACTTCATTTACATAATATCTAATTTTATCCTTATACGATTATGGCATTTGCCGTCAATCGGGTTTGGATTTGTGTTTTTTTTTTTTTTTTTTTTACGAACTTCAGCTTATGGGAGTTAAAATGCCTCTAATATAATATTTTCTCTATAACGAGACGCCGTTTTCACATAGATCGATAACATATGCCAGTTTTCACCATTTAGCAGCCTCATTAATTCGTTAATATCTAACGTTTGTTTTCCAAAATAATTTACCCGTAGCTCCATTAAAATTGGACATTTACTAAGAAAATGTATTACATCTTCCTTTTCTCCAGTATTGCACAGCGTGCATCTCGGGTCTGACGAGTTCATATAGGGAGCGCTGTTGAGCTTTAACAGTTCTCCTCGAGTTTTGAAAATATATCCAATTGCTTCAGCGCTAAAGCGATCTGCGAAGTAACTGTTGTTGCCTAGGTCATAATTAAGTTGCCTGTGTAAAACACGAGTTAAGCTTTGTCGACTTTCTGCTACGAACTTTTCTCTAAACGCAATACCGATTTTTACTAATATATTTTGCTGCCAATGCTTCCACGAATGTATGTTATCGATTATCAGCGGTTCACGGTGAACCGATGCTAATTCAGTCCACGTTTTAAAACAGTGACTCTTCTCCTGCATTAGAGATATAGCTAATATTTTAGGTAACCGCGAGCTTTCCATGTTGCAAACTTTTAACATATACTTGAAGTGGATTTCTAAAGTGTACAAGTACAGAGGTGACAAGCCAGTCTCCAAATAAATCATTCGGTTGGGTGTGTTAAGCGGTAATCTCCATATTTTTTTTACAAAAAATCGTAAAAGTTTTTCAACTTCCTCATATTGTAGCACTCCCCATACCTGAGCCGCATAGCACATTATTGATCTAGTAGTAGATTCATAGAGTTGAAATTTTGTTTTGAACGGTATATCTTTATTTTCAAATATATTTTTCCAAGAGCAGTTAATAGCTTTTTTAGCTTCAATCAATTTTTCAGTTAAGTGTCTATTAAATGTAGCATTATAATACATCCATGTTCCAAGATACTTGTATTCCTTAACGATTTCTACATTTTCTCCGCCTAATGTCCATACTTCTTCATTTGTATACCGCCTGTGATGCTTTTTAAATACTAGTGCTTTTGACTTTTCAATATTAACTGTTAATCCCCATAGCTTACAGTAACTGTGTAGCTCATTTATCATAATTTGTAGACAATTGGGACTTTCTGCTAGGAGAACGATGTCGTCTGCATACAAAAGAGCTTTAATATTTACACCATTTATAAAAGCGCCTCCAGATAGATGTGTAACCACATCGTCTATATAAATTGAGAATAGAATCGGACTGAGTACGCAACCTTGTTTAACTCCTGAAACAGTAGCAAACCACTCTGACAAGTGTTCCCCAACCCATACAGCAGCACGATTTTCGGTATATAAACTGGATAGAACATTGATAAATTTGGTGGACATGCCAATACTACTGAGTTTATAAAATAAAGCGTTTCTGTTTACTGAATCAAACGCTGCTTTGAAGTCGACGAAAAATGCATATAGCTTTTTTCCTTTTTCCGTATACTGCTTGGCTATACTTGTAAGACAAAAAATATTATCAATTGTTGAGTATCGTTTCCTAAATCCTGCCTGGTATTCACTGAGTAAATTATATTCTGCTACCCAAGCCTTTAGCCTTTCAAGAAGGATTCCTGTGAATAATTTGACAGTGGAGTTTAAAAAGGAAATGCCTCTATAATTATTCGCAATCTGCGGGTTTCCTTTTTTAAAGAGCGGATAAATGATTGCAGTTTTAAAATCTTTAGGTGTTGTTCCGGCATCTAATATTTTGTTAAAAACCATTACTAACTTTGCGATAAAATTTGACGGTGCATTTTTATAATACTCTATGGGGATTCTGTCTTCTCCCGGCGCTTTATTTGACTTGCTGTTCCTTAAAATTGTTCCTAAAATATTTAGGCAGTATATCATATAAAATGATTATTAATCAAAACACTAACAAAACACCGAATTCTTCAGGAGGTTGCTCAACATTATTAGGTAAGTATCTATTAGTAATCGATCGGATGATCAAAACAAGGATTTTGAGGTCGCTGTGCACCTCGGCAATTGTGACAGGTGGTAACGTTGTCTTTTGCTTTTCTGCTGGAGCTCCAAGCAAAGCGAATATGCTGACAACTTTCACCAAAAAAGGTGAAAACCTCCTGCTGATCCAAGAATCTAAGATTGTTAACAGTCGGTTTTGCAAACAGAACACCAACGGATACCGCACAGTAACCGTAGAAGTTCAAGGTAAACCCAGATTAATTTTTTTTATTTTTATTTAGACGGCTCCAAAATATATGAATGAGCTGGCGGTGGCATGTTCTCTGCAAAACTGGGTCTTAGTTTTTCGCTTTAATTACTAAACCACTGCAGTGCCTTTCAGGTAGAACTGATAGCAATCTATTGTACAGTAAAATTAGTTCTTGGTGATCAAATCCCTGACGAAACTGTTTCAATCTTCTCGGACAGCCAAGCTGCCATTAAAACTCTGGAAGGCACTTCAGCCACATCAATCATAACTCAAAACTGCCATGCTTCCTAACTCAATGCCTTAACTCGGCATATCAAGGTTCCATTCATATGGGTGTTTATAAGAACATTTTGGGGAATTGCAGGGCAAGAAGATTGCAAAGGAGGAATGCACCCTTCTTCTTTACATTCACTTCTCAGATATTCGCGTTCCGCTTGCAATAGGTAAACTGACAATTTAAACAAATATATCTAACCAAAGTTAAGCAATACCTGGCTGACGAATCCTACTGTCAGATATTTGTGTCGATTTGGTTTAATTTGGACAAAAAACGTTCGAGTCAGCTACTTCAGCTAAGGCGGAACCTGCTCAGCCTTACGGCATCTGTGCTGACGGTTAACTGCATAATAGGGAGGTATGCTGTGAGACTGGATCTATTTTGTAATGACTTTTGTCGCGGCTGTGGCTGAGAAGGAAATTGTGCTCCACCTCATGTATCAGTGGTCTTCTTTAGGTAGTAAGAGAACAAACGTATTCGAGGCCCCTTTTCTTACCGACCTGACCGAGCTATCATTCTTTAATATTAGAGCCTTACCAAAATTCAAAGTTTTTAAGGTTGGTTTACCTTTGGGAGAGTCGTTGCCTTTTTTGACGTTGGTCGTATAGTGAAACTTAAGTCTATATACTAACTAACGCTATTCCTGTGGTATCACAATGAGCCATTATTTGAGCTCAAATGGGTTTTCTTGGACCTCAAGGCCTCTAGTCCAACCTAACATAACTTAATATCAGAAAGTTTGCAGAAAGTTTTCTCTTTAGCCACATAATAGGCGTTGATTTCGGTAATGACTTCTTCATTCAATAAACACCTTTTTCCTTGAAGTATTTTTTAATGTTTGCGACTAGATAGTAGTCGCTGGGGGTCGAAAATGACAATAACGGTGCATGCTTAAGCCATATGAAGTGCCGTGAGACGGAATATTGTCTTGATAAAACCGCACTTGTTTCTTCTATATTTGGGGCCGATGTTTCCTAATGTCTCGATGAATATTACACCATTCGCATCCAAAAATATGGATACTATAACAATACTATCCGACTGTTGTGCCTTTGGTCGCTTCAAACGATGTTCACCTGTTGATGAAATGGTAATATTGCAAAGTAAATTTCTCATGGACAAATTTTCGCTGAAAATAAACTCTACGCGCTTCTTCGATATGCTCTGAATGTCACCTAACTACACCAACTTTAGGGTTTTCCAAAACAATTTTGTGGACTTTTTTATGTTATCCGATGTGACCGATTCACTTGGGTGACCTGAACGTGCTGCGTAATTAATGTCTGTTTAGTTATGTTAAATTTAACATTTGTTGAGTCAAACTTTACCTGGAAGAGATAAAGCAGTGATAAAGTAGCACACAAATTTGCTTTGAATCTATTGATGTTACCTTGCGATTTTTCAGTAGGTCAGGACCTTACGATGAAATAAATATTTATAATCGCACAAAAATAAAATTTTTTAAATTTTTTCTACTCTTCATTGAATATTAAACAACAGCTCTACTGTTGTTCGATTTAAATGCTGAAGATAACACTCTGAACATTTGAGGTAAGTCAGTACATTGTTCGCTACTTGCAACATATTCCTCAGATTTCTTGTTCTGAATATTTTAACTTCAGATGGAAAATGTTGATTATTTCCTGGTCTTTCTGCGAGAGCTAGTTTATGTTCTAGCGTTACTAGTTTAATCAATTCTCGAGTAGGGCATTTTTTGGTTTGTTAATTGATTTTAGTGTAATGGACAATCACATACGAAGATAGAGTTAAGCTTCTAATGTCAAATGTAACAGTTATGGGAATCATAAAAAAGCTCCGATGTGTTTATTAGCCTGTTGTCTGTGGTTCTCTGATCTCTACTCTCTACTCTACCAATTAATTGATACAAATTATTTATGAATAAAAATTTTTTATTTTTATTTTTTATTTTTTATTAAAAAATAATAAAAGTTTTATTAAAAATATAATAATTTTGTTTTTATTGAAACAATTAAATGTTTTACACAATTTTTTTAATTTATAAACATTTTTTACATAAAATGTGAGTTAGGTATAGAAATTTCACATATAATTTATTGAGATAATGTATAAGTTTTGTATATAAATAATTTTACATAGTATTTCAAAATATAATTTAAATTACAATCTTTTAATAAGTACAATGTATTTATTTTTATTTAATATTTAAATATCTAAGTATAGGCCTTCTCGGTGGCTGGCAAGTATGGCAAAAAATGCATGCTGGCCTATATTGGTTTCGCAAGTAATTGGCAGCACTGTTGCAATCTGTTGAGTGTTATGTTTTGACAAATAGCAAAAATATCATAATGCAAGCAAATTACATTGTATATAAAAATAAATAATTAACATAAATTAAAAATTAAATTGAATACCAAATTAAAAGGAATGGTAAAAATGTTAAAAATTCAAAATACATTTCGGCCAATATAGGCCACTAATTTGCTATTTTTTGCCATACTTGCGAGCCACCGAAACGCCTTATATTAAAATCTTAAAAATATTTTTTTAATAAGAAAAACAGTTTTTAATAAAAAATGTGATTAAATTATATTTAATAATCTAATTAGAGTACACATATTATTTCAAATTATTGCATAAACAGTAAAGATCTTAATTAACAATAAAAACAATTTAATGAGATAACAAAATTAATTACAGTAATTACCTTGGAAATAAATATGTATACAAATAATTTTGATTAGTTCTGTTTTCAATATTGAATTCAAACCGAATATCCTCATTTTATTTAAACATTTTATAGTAAGGTTTCTTCTAATATATTACATCGACGATTACATTAAGAATATATATTACCACAAATAATTTTGATATATTCTGTTTTTAATTTTAAATTTAAACCGAATATCCTCATATTATTTAAACATTTTATAGTAAGGTTTCTAATATATTACATTGATTGCATTAAGAATATATATTACCACAAATAATTTTGATATATTCTGTTTTTAATTATAAATTTAAACCGCATATCCTCATATTATTTAAACATTTTATAGTAAGGTTTCTAATATATTACATCGATTACATTAAGAATATATATTACCACAAATAATTTTGATATATTCTGTTTTTAATTTTAAATTTAAACCGAATGTCCTCATATTACTTAAATATTTTATAGAACACACACACCTTTTTTCTGATATATTGGCAAAGTAGATAAAGAAAAGAAACTGAGAGTTACTCGAAAAATTGTGTATAAATTTTTCTGGATTATTCCAATAATATTTAAAATTTTGTGTAATGAGGTGAAAATATCACGCAGTACAAAAATGAAAAGCATTAATGCTACATAATGGCGCGTGAATATTTTCCCCACCAGGTCTAGTTATTTTGCCCACCCGGTCCCTACTCACCACGATATTTGCTAAAGTAAGAGCACTTTCTGAGAAATTTCGTTGTCTGTTTTGGTTTTTTGACATTAAAAATCCGTTACGAGAAAATGCGCCAAAGTTGCAATTAAGTGCACAAATACCACATTAGTAAAAGAAAAATAAGGCGGAATTTGTTTTCATTTACTAAAACATTAAAAAAGGTAATTATTTCAGAAAAATATATCATCTATACATTTTTCCAAAGGATTATCGAAGGTAAGTTATTAATTAAAAATAATTTATTGTTGTAGAAAAAAGTGAAAACATAAATGTATTAACACATTAGAAACTTTATATGTGTGCCTAATTAGTGTATATAATAAATAACCAATTAAGTTGTGCATGTTATACGATGTTCACATTACGAACTTTAGTGAACGAACTTTGCTAAAGTTGATTCAGCGTTTACATTATCGTTTCAGATTTTCATTTTGACAGTTGTTGTTTTTGTTATCTTTTGTTTACAATTGTATACATTTTGATATTTGTGAATATTGTGTTCGTTTATTATATATTTAGATGAAAATTATAGATCAAAATATAATTACATTGCTCTGCAGTGAATTTGCACAACAAAATGAAATTCTCAATAGATTAAATTACATACGAATAAAGCGCCGAAAAATAATTGCCAAAATATTCCGTATGAATCGCCAATGCTAAACCTCTTGGTTTAGTTTTCATTTAGTTGTGTTTGTGCTCACAAACCGTGCGGTAATTCATATATAGTATAACAGGTGTTTATATCGTTTTAACACTTTACTTCCGTGTGCAATATTTTTAATGAGTACATTGTGTATTGTTTTATATATTTAATAATATGGTGCTTTGGTTTTTATAATACTTAATAATAATTCAATATTCAAGCCCCAAAATTTTAGTAATTTAATTATTAGAATGTTGATAGACAAGTGAATATAATAAATAATTTAGTGTAATAAATAATTTAGTGATATAGGATCCAGTAATTCACAGCCAGATATTAGGTGAATACACAATAATAACCTGATATATTGGATGGGCAAATCCACACCCACATATTTATCAAGGTAAGCAAATGAATCACTTTAAATTTTCAAAAACATGTTACTATAACAATGTTGTTAATACCTTTATATACATATGACTTGACGACACTTTATACCATTAATTTTTCATATATGTGTATTAATATACACCTATATCAGTTATCCATTCTGATGAGTCCGGTTGGTAACCGGACGAAACGCGTTAATGGAAACCAAGACTTATTTCTATTGGTTATTTAACCAATTTACAAAGGTTATAATGACGACTTTATAACCATATAATGACAGGTTATATATAAAATAACCTACGACAGTATAATACCAAAGACTGACCAATTATTCTCTCAATATTTTATCCAATTTATCTATTATTATTAAATTATTTTTGAATAAATTAAATTTATTTCTATAAATATATTAACCTTTTTAAAAATGATGCCTATTTTTGCTACATATTTGAAAAAGGTTGCAATAACCCCTAATTTTGTTCACATTTGGTTTATATTAATACATATGTTATTCTCTATTCAATTAAAACCCAATATAATTAGATGTCTAATAGTGGATTCTATTTAGTTTATTTTGAAGCAATAATAAACATGGAATAGGATTACCTCAAGATGAGGAACAGAATAATTTTTAGCAATATAAAGAATATTTAGAGATAATTTATAGTTTGAAACAAAATTGAAAAGAGATTTAAGGCAATAATGACTACATACACAGATATAACTATCAAAATATAGATAATAGAAAGATTTTATCCTTGTAAATAGAACATGTTTTTATAGATGTTGAATTACTATAAATGTATAGGTATCTCAATACAGCAATTTATGATTTATCACATTATATACATTGTAATATATACATAATTTTTGATTTATTATAACAGCATAACTTAAGTTAAGTATTTTTGAAATAGCTTTTGATATAAGGGGGTATTGTTGTTTTAAAAATCCATCAATAGATTAACTGTTTTTAAGGTTATGTATATAAACAAAGCAAAGCGGAGCTTACTGCCCCAGAAACAGTCTCTGGCTGTTTGTCTGAAGACATTGTTTAAGGCTATCTTTTATTAAAAGAAAGTATTAAATAATGTAAGGGTAACAATGCTAGTACCCAATATATAAAAATCATGATATGCAACAAAGTTGAAGGTTTTGAGCGAAGTACCACCAGCTTTAGACAGTGTATATCACTGGAGAAACGGGTCTGCTGAGTACAGCACAATCGGAAGGCTGTTGGGTATATCTAAAGCAAGCGTGCGCGTCATTCTTAAAGAGTTTTGTTCGGAGGTATGAAGAGTTATGGCCCCGCAGTAACTAAGCTCTGATTTCCTAACTGAAGAAAAAATGAGGAATGTGCGCAGGGTTTTAACAAAATAGGTTTTTCTTAGTGCTTTGGAGCTATAGGTAAGCATAAAGCCTTAATACAATCTTAAATACACAACAAACAAATAAATATGTCAACAAACAAAACGAAATGTCATTTCGCCATTTTCATACTAAAAGCTTATCGATAACGCATTAAATTAAGCACTGTATTCAGGAAAAGGTATTAAATGAAGCCAACTTTCGGTCAAAGTTCGAGTTTTGTTGTGCCTATCGACCAGTAAACCAAAATCGACTTTGGTTGCTGGTTTTGCGCTCAAAGTCGATTCCAGCCAGCAAAGTTCGTAATGTAAACATAGTATTATTTATAATTTAGTACTTTGAAATTAGTATTATAAAGTGATTAGAATATTGTTTTTTCCATAATATAATAATTATGAAAATGGAAAAATCCTGAAGCAAAATTCTTCTTGATAAAATTCACGACAGAGATTAATAAGAAGAGCGAGATTAAAAATTGAATAATCGTTAAAACAATCATGCGTATATGCAGTTTTGACTCTGGTGAGTCATATTGTAGTGAAAGCATGGAAATAAATGTAGAAATTCCAGAGACAGATACAACAGAACATGAAGAACTGTCACAACCTCCATCTAAAAGAAATACTTTCACCAAAAAAATAAATAAAAGAATTCCGAAATCAGCTATTACTCAATTTCAAGAAATCCAAGTAAAAAGAGATGCTTCCAAAAAACAAAAACTTGAGCTGGAAATTCAAAAACTTGACTTTGATTGTTCAATAATGAACATGTTAATTTAAGACAAATGCCAGTTTTCTCTTTAAAATCATAAAAAATTATATTAAAATTAAAATAATGCACAACTGTGCATATTAAACACACTGGCAGGATGTCCTTAAATTGATAGTTTATTATTCCAAGCCTGTTATAGTTTAAATGCTTAGAATTATATACGAAGGAAAAAACACGGGTAATAAAAAACCCAAAACTAAAATAGTAACATTGTGTAACGACAATTTTTCGTCGCTCTGTTTGCCGGGGTAATACTCAGGGGTTGGTCCTTGGTCGTTACAATAAATTTTTAAAGGATAAAGACGGTGTTTGATTTCAATATTTATTTATTATTAAGTTGTCTTAAAACTAACAATGTTTATTCATTTATATTTGATATATATAAAAATTATTATACCTGTTGTGGAAGAAAAGTTTATGGGTTATAGACGTTATTATCTTTAGACGTGTTCACGCCTATATATATATATATATATGGCTTAGTAAATAGGCAAGGATCTAAAACGTGTTCACGCTTTATATTAGGTTTTAATAGCAGGATATGAACGTGTTCACGCTTATATTTGCTACTGGAGAGGATATAAACGTGTTCACACTTATGTACGGTGGCAATAGGAGGGATAAAACGTATTCACGCTTTATATTAGGTTTTAATAGCAGGATATGAACGTGTTCACGCTTATATTTGCTACTGGGAAAGGATATAAACGTGTTCACGCTTATATACGGTGGCTGTAGGAGGGGTATACAAATCAAAGGAAAATTTGTTATGTAAGTCTCTGTTTATACTTAGCTCTGCGACCGACTTTGTATGTTGTGTTTGACTGTCCAAGTCCCTGGTACGTTCTCTTGTCTTCGAAAGTTGATAACGAGCCTCTGTCTGCTTCTGAACACTTTGCGTGTTGATCACTGACTGCCTTCTCAAGCAAATGTATCCTCTTATATACCCATCAGACCAAACTGTAGTGTAGCGCATTTGTTTGTTTTACGGCTGGTTTGAATTTAGATGTCAATGTATGCGTGTGAATTCTTATTCTACTGTTCAATATTTTGTTTACAGCTGTCTTGAATTCGCCGTGGTGCATTTTACCTGCGCGCGCATTGTCTTCTCTTCTTTTAGCCGCTGCACATATTGTTTACATTTGACGTTTGTTAGAACGCGTGTTTATGTTTGCTAAATTTTAATTCGTAAATTAAAGAGAAAACTATAATAAATAAGCAAAAGTAATATTCATATTCATTAAATGAAAGTAATATACATATTCAAGGTATTTGTTTATTTCTGTAAATTTCCATAATATAATTTCAAATTCATATTGTGTTCGCAGCAGTCGCAGTCGCAGTTGCCGGTTCGGACTCGTGTTAATTTTTATGGTTGAATTATTTATAAATAAAATAATAAATAATTTATAAATAAATTATTATTTATTAATTTAAATAAATTTAGGTGGAAAAATAATGAAGGTATGTTATATTGTTATTTTTATTCATATACTTTTTGTATTTATTATTAAAATGTTTTCTCCTAATTACAGATTACTTCACGTGTTTTGCTCAAAGTGGTGGTGTTACTAAATTTATGTAGGTTGGAAATTATTACAAAATTTCCATCCTTACAATTGTAGAACATTAAACACATTTTAAAATACATTTTATGATACACGGCACCGTATCGATAGTAAAAATATATTTGTAAAATAATAAAAATCCTACGTGCCGGGATTTTATTGTATCCTTTTTTTTTTTGTAATGCAATACAGTCCACTAAAACAAGCTATAACAGGTAATAAATATTGTAAATTAGTTAAGTTAGTTTTAAGATTATTTTTGTATAAATACAGCATACTTTTTAAAATAAATTGAGTATCGACTGAATACTCAGATTGTAAACTTCGTCTTTTATTTTTATCCAATCATTTTTTGGTCCTTCGAAGCCAAGGAAATTGTATAAAAATATATATGAGTCATAGTGATCCCCCACCAGAGGTAAGACACTTGACTTAAACATTTTTTTAGAGCCTTACAACCTCTAAAAATACATTTTTATATATGAGTCATAGTGATCTCCCACCAGAGGTAAGACACTTGACTTAAACATTTTTTTTTAGAGCCTTACAACCTCTAAAAATACATTTTTATATATGAGTCATAGTGATCCCCCACCAGAGGTAAGACACTTGACTTAAACATTGATAAATATAAGTTCGAGAAAGAAGTTGAGTTAAAAAAAAAAGAATTAGAATTAAAGGAAAAAGAGATTGAGAGCAATGTAAATATAAAAATGGCAGAATTACAAACGAAGGAACGTTTGGCGAAGTACGAGCTAGATCTGAAATATAGAAATCATGTACTTAACGCTAGTGTTTTTTGTCATTACGTTATTAATTACTGTATGTATATATATTATAAATATTATTATTATTAAGTATAGATTAGGACATTACTTTAAGTATTATATTTT
>NC_051846.1:134781301-134791763 GCF_002237135.1 Teleopsis dalmanni | reverse complement strand
TAAATAATTGTACCAAAAAGCTGTATTTCGTAAACTACATTGTTAGTTATTTAATAGTCGTACTTGGAAATTACTCTCTGAAGCTATATGCGAAAACCGCCAGGGTGCCCTACTTAGCACTATCTAATCTCAGAGTAATCACTAACCGCACGGTGCCGTACGCAGATCTTAGATCAATCATTGAATAATCACGAAGATTATGAGGAATACTCATAATAGTCAGTAAGATGGGTGGGAGTCTGCAGAAACCTCCCATTCATTATAGAGTAAAAGTGCCCAAATGCAATAATTTGGAAAAGGCTTAACATACACATAAACATAAACTTGGAAATTACTATAATCGTGCCAAATAATAATATATTTTTAAATATTACATTTAATTAAATATTTTTCGTTTGACTAATTCTGCTATTCTGATTAGGAACACAGAAACTATTGCCTATTAGTTCGATAAATCTTTCCATAGCTAGATATCGCTTATTTCAAAAAAAACAAAAGTTATTCCAATTGATTTTTTTTTTGTTCAAAAGAATACCTATATTAAAATTTGCAATAAGTTGAAAATTGTAAAATCTTAATTAAATGTAAATAAGAATGATAACTTGCACATTCACTTCACATGGTAAAATTACCATGTAGTAAAGCCCACTTAATGGCTTTAAGTAACTTCACTTCTGATTGAACAAGTATGTCATTTACTAATCCGATTTGGTTTACTTGCATGTGAAGTTCAACTGTAGGCACTCTCTCTATCTAATCCAGTCTAAGACTGTAAATATTTTCACCTGCTTTTGTAATTTCAGTTGCGTTGTTTGTTGTTTGACTTAATTTAATGAAAATGTTACAACTTCTTACCTCCGCGGCAGCTCAAGCGAAGTCGGTAAGAGTATCTCATATATTTTGCTTACGGGAATGTTAAGAACTTTCAAGTATCTTATTATATACTTTCCACCGGCGTCAGCAGAAGTTGCAGAAAGTCAAATAAGACGATTGTTTTTATGAGGGTAGCAGCATTACAAAGCATCCGGCAAATAAACAGAAAAAGCAGCAAAAGTAGAAAGTAAAACAAAAATTTTAAACGAATTTTCCTTATTGCACAAATATTTTGCCATACTCTCGCGCAGTTATGCTTTTAATTATCCTGATTGCAGTGCAAGTAAGTCAGTTTGTTCCAACTCGCTTTGCTTACGGGTTTTGTTTGTCTTTTTCGATTTGTCGATTTTTCTGCTTTTTAACTGTTTTACTCCTTCATACTGACATACACACCTTCAGTAGGTGTGAGCACCTACTATATAAAGCCATTAAGTCCCACATTCCTCCAGCAATATCCACTCAAACTCCCACCATTTCGCACCATTTGTCCTCCGCCAGCGAATGCGACGTCGCTCATGACGTTCAAGAGAATTTATTGAAATTGCAGCTAACGCAATCAAATTTGTTGGTTTTACGGTTTGAATGACGGGGATCATGTTAATTTGTCAAAGCGACATTAAACGGCAACAGTTTGCGATGCTCTTTAATTTCGCTTAATTTATTAGATTTTAGCAAACTTTTTCAATAAATTTTAAACCCGAGTTTTACACAAAAAATGTTTCAATTAAATAATTTTATTTTTTTCTCTTTTCAGTGTAATTTCCGTCGTCGTGTTTGATTTTGGCAAAAAAAATTGTGTTCCGCGTGGATTTGTAAATTTAGTGAAAATATTTCAGTGCTTCGAAATTCATGTCACATTTGATCGCAAAAAAATTGAATCAATTTGAATCCGTACGCCATAGTGGAAGGCACTCGCACTCGCACTCGCACTCGCAGTCGTAAAATATGAATTACCAAAAAGGTGAGTCCATGTATTTTTAATAAATTGCAAATCAAAATAATACTTTTGCAAACGTTTCAAATGCTCTGCAAATTGAAATTGAAATTTAATGCACAGAGCGTGAAACTGCACTTCACTACTTTAATTGCAGGATTTTTCTTCAATATTCGAACAAAAAAGTTTTTAAATTTTAATATTTTCCTGTTAATTTATTCCTTGATTGCCACATGCAGGAGGTGTGCGGATATCAAATTGCACACATTCACTTGGGTATGGGCACCTACGTGTGGCAGTGCGTAAATATGCCCAACAGATGGCACTGTCTGCACCCGAAACGGCCACTGCAGCAATCGCACTCAATTTTCCCAACATTTAAAAAAGTTCAAGTGGAAAATCGAATCGAATCGAACCGAATCACATGTTAAAATCACTGAAACGCAACGCGACGCTATGACAGCCAATATGGCGTATCGAATTAAAATGTCAATACACTCGCCCAAACACAAAAATAAATATTTTGTGTAAAAATACATTCAAACAACATTTTTACAAATATTTTTACAATCAAAACTTAGCTTTTTGGCAGGACAATTTTTTTGCTATTTTATTTATCGAAATCACAAAAACTCACAACAAAATATGTGCTAAGATGAGTGCGGTATTCGGTTAGATTTTTGTTAAATCGAAAATAAAAATGTATCTTCTACACAAATATCAGTAAAATAAATTTAGAATTGGAAAAGGTTCTCATTCAGATGATTATAGTGATTATCTTCTAATATACATTAAAAATTTTTGACATGGTTTGTAGTTGTCTATAAAATTTGGATTGAATACGAGAACGCTAAAACTTTTTATCAAAGGGTCCTTAGCAATTTCAATCAATTAATTAATATAATAATATATAATATTATTTATTGGAAACTGTTCAGTAAATATATGCTGCCAGGTCACAGCATAACAGGGAGGCATGCTATGAGACTGGGTCTACCCTATAATGACTTTTATCGAAGTTGTGGCTCCGCAAATGAGGAGGAGACTGTGCTCCATTGTCAGTCGTCTTCTTTAATTAGGAGATGATCAAAAATCCTCGGAGTCCCTTTTCGTACCGACCTGACACTGCTGTCATCCTGCAATATTAGGGATTTAGGCAGATTCATAGAACTGTCAAGTTGGTTTATGTTTATGTAACGCTATTCCAGTGCTACCGTGGGCTGTCTTGGATACAAGGCCACCACTTCAACCTACTTAACTAACCAAACAGACTTTCTTGTTAGTACAACTTATGTTGACTTATGCTAGTTGCAATTGTAAAAACGAATACCTTTATTTAAGATTATTTAAGAATGCTGACATAAACAAAATAATGTTTATTTTATTAATTAATAACAATAATTATTATTTAGTAAGTGCTTTAAAAAGTTAAAGAATTACTTTTAATCACTTAAGAGCACAAGTTTCAAGTGGTGACATAATACTATTATTATTATTTATTATTGAATAAAAGTACTATCTTACAGCACTTACAAAACTTATGCAATTTTACTTAAAATCTAAATTAATAAAAAAAAAAATTGTTATGTATTGTGTGACATAATATAATATTACATTATATTATGAGTTTTTATTCAACACTTGTAATCAAATGGAAGGTGCTGAAAATTGATAATAACAATATGGTATGATCTTTAAAGTATAGTTTAGCAAAACTATAATTAGTTATAACCAAA
Source organism: Teleopsis dalmanni (assembly GCF_002237135.1). Lineage (NCBI taxonomy): Eukaryota > Metazoa > Arthropoda > Insecta > Diptera > Diopsidae > Teleopsis > Teleopsis dalmanni. The sequence continues at coordinate 134,788,220 of NC_051846.1, read as the reverse complement.
TTTATTATCAATTTATCAACTTTTGAATGTAACATATTTTAATTGATTGTGACTAGGTGAACTAAACTCCTTTGTGTGCTTTAATTCATATGGTAATAAAAATCGAGCAGCTTGGCGCACTCCCCTCTTTTTGAACTGATTTGAAACTGTCATGTGGTTAATGTTTTGTGCCTTCGTTAGCATATGACTTGCTTGTCAGTCTTGATCCAGCAGTTACAAAATTTTGTAGGCTGTTTTAGTGACTGATCGACCAGAGCGAGCTTCGTCTTTAACGTCTGATTTCCCTTTAAGAACGGAATCGAGCAAACCACTTTTGGATTCGGCGTTCTTCCACAATATTCTCACCAAAAACCGTACATATATTTTAGCTTTATTTTGCTGAAGTTTCGCCATTTTTATAGTAATAAATGCTCTCACAAAGAAATGTTGACAGAGATATCGCGTTCACACACTTGGAGTAGTATTGCCAGATATATACGTACATATATATATCCACATCACGTACTGACATAAAACTTTGATAATATCATCATTGCTATAGATGTGTTTAAAAAGTAGTGTATAATAATAACAAGAGTCTCCTTTTTTTTAGTATATTAATACAAAGTATACTTTGTTTTGACTTAAATTTCACCCATTATATTATAAATTTTGCGTTACTATTCTCATTAATAAGAATAATTCTTGTTTAATTGTGAGAGACTTTATTTTTTTTATTACATGTGTCATTAATAAACCAAAGTAATTAGTCAAGATTCTTATATATGTACTCAGTTCAGAAAAGTACAATATAAATTTGACAGACTAAATATTGATTTCAAGTGCTTTATTCGTTTTTCATAGCATATGAACTACATTATATGCATATCCTGATTATTATTCGGAAACAACAAACATGTACTTCATTAATCTGCAATTAATTTCAAGACTTTGGACCGTATATTCATAGTATATTTGCTGACCAATCGACCTTTGTGCTTGACTTCACAACCAATCAATTTCCAAACGCACATTCCGCTTCCTCATATTTATAATCAAATAATTTCTTTTTCCTCAACCACGCCTCGAACTAATGTTGCTCTGTATTGGATTTTCCTCTTGAATAGGTATTTTCATATTGATGATCCAACGCTGACAGCATAGCTGCAAAGCGCTGAATCATGCAACTTCATTAAAAGGAATAATGAAACGGATATGCTCCCAACTAATCGAATAGAATTGTATTGAGCATCCAGTGCAGTTGAATTTGTTCAATCATCTTCAGTGGATTTGTGATATTTATCGCCGGATTTCGGTTGTTATTCTGTAGCAGCTTTAGCTGTCGTAGCTGCTTTTGATAGGGGGAGTTTCTACTTGCATCTTCTTATTGTGTTGGCAACTGTTTCGTGTTTTAGTTTGTCTTCAACTTGTATTGCTGAGATTGCTGTTGTTGATTATGTTGTTAGTTTTCTTAGTATTTTTCCATTTTCTTTCTTATTTTACTTGCATTTAAGTAAATAAATTTTTGACGATATTTTAATGCTCCAATGGTTTTTATCTTTTACTCAAGCAAAATAAGCTTATGAAAATAGACACAGAATGACCCGCTCAATTTTTATGTCTTTCATCATTGATTTGTTGCAACAGATTTTTAAAAATAAGCAAAATAATATATAAATCATTTGAAAAAAGTTGGATTTAGAAAATTTTATATTGGGCGTTTTTATTTTAATTTTAATTAAAAAACTTATTAATATTTGAAGCAGAAATTTTTATTATTTAACCAACAGTCGATATTAGGATTATGCAAAAAGCGAAAACATCATACCTTCGTTCAGCATTCTGATATTTAAACCAAAACCACATTGAATCTAGTTATATATATTTATAATGCTTATTATATTATTAATATTAAAGTTTATAATATTACTTCAATAACAATACTAAAATGAATCATTTTATGGTAATTGCATTGTGGTTATTACAATTCTTTATGATCAGTGGTGTAATAGAATCTACCTTGTGGTAGTAAACTTGTCTTATTATTATATACATATTTTTAAATAAATAGACTTGAGCTGTGATAATCGCATCCTTTAATGTTAATTAGTCTCTTGAGTTTTAACACTCTCACTTGTATCAGTATTCTTCTTTATATATACTTTATGTTTCGCATGTTTAGCAGTATCTTCATCTGCATCCCCAATATTTTTTCCCGCTCTTATTGGTATGTTTGCGAAAAGAAGAGTGAAGACAAAAAAAAAGAACAATGTGAAACAGATAACTCTTCTGAACTAAATTAAATATCGACTATGTCATTTAAAAGTTTATTGGTATTGTGTCTTTGGTATTGTAAATTATGACCGAAGCTAAAAATATCATAACCTTTCTTTTTTTTTCATGTTGGCCACGATCGTTTGTTTCTTTTTTCTGGCATTGTTGTTTTTAAGATTTCTGTTCTATCGTATATCATGTAGTACATGTCTGCCAGTGCTCGAGGAAAAGATACCAGAACATCGGTTGCGTATATGTCAGGTTGAAGCTTTTGGGTGTCCGTTTACTTGATGCACTCGAAAATATTTCCACCTTTAACAGAGACTTGCATTATTAAATGTTTGTAGTTGGCTCTAGCATGAACATTCTTCTACCTACTATAACGAGAAATTAAGAAGCATTTATTCCTCCCTTCACTTCCCCTAACTTAACTTGACCTATTATAAACGAAAAAAGTCTGTATCTGAAATATCTTTGTACAATATTCTATACATTTGGTAGTATCTTAACTTTCTAACTTCCTTACGCTTCAGAGACTTCTTGGTATATGATCGATTTTTAGTAATTTAAGAAGTTGTATAAATCCATATGGCATTATTTCCTAAAAATATCAACTTAAAAAACAAAGCTAGATCTTTAGTTACAATCTCTAATTTTTGAACCAATGATATTCATTTAATCTAATACAGTAATGTTTAAAAAGCAACACCAACGTTGATTTTTCCACCAATATCTTATTTAAATATTAAGACATCTCCTTACCATAATCCTAATTCTTTAAGATATAAGAATATATGTCCGCATTCTCAATAACCGAATATTGGAACTTCTTTATATCTCATTTGCAATACTGACATTCATTGCATTGCTTCCTTATATTATATGTAATTCATTTAAGAAAAACTCTTTGTAAAACTCTTATTCTGAACTGTTTCAAAGTATTGAAGGAATTATTATGGTTTTCTTCACTAAACTTAATTTCTATTGCATTGATCAGTATTTTTTTATTATATTTTTTTTTATTAATTTCAATCAAAAATATGCAATAAATTTGAACTATAACCCATCCCTTTAGAAAGTGTAGTATTGTCTTTGCAAAATGTGAACGAACTTTTTCGGCAATTTCCATTGCAAGGATGCAGCACATGTCATACTTGGCATAGCAACGAAGTCATACGCACGTATGAGATTTCTTATTTACGATATTAGAAAAGAATTTCCGAAGAGTAAAAAGTTGGAAAATCTACTCAAGTAGAAAAAAGCCAATGTCGCTCTGCCGGATTCTATGCACTACGTATTGGGGGACTGATAATGGTAATGGTAATGGGCGCAATTTACGATAAAAAGGGGAAAATTGGAAAAGTTTTTTCTTATTATCATTGCCGAAGCAGAGCAAAGTAAAAAAGAAACTTCATACAAGTAATGCATACATGAGATTATTTATGAAGTATTGGGAAAAAATCGTAAATAAAATGGTGATTGCCTAATATGAGATGGAGATGGAGGTGGAGGTGGAGGTAGAACCTTACAAAAAAGGTTATTGGCAATATCGAGCATTTTAGTTAAATAAAAGAAAAAGATAAATAAATTACGAAACATTTTATTAAAAAGCAAACTTTCGTTACTAATTTTACGTAGGCACGTAGATGATTTACAAATTTTTGCTTAGACGAGTATCTTTATAAATTTAGGCAACAATTCCTGAAATATGGAGTATTTTTTTGTCATGCAAGAACCAATTTTGTATGAGGCTTAAAGGAAAGTTGAAAATTAAATTCTCACTACAATTTAAGAAAATAATAAATTTTAATTTAAATGAGTGTATGTCCACCCCCTCCAACTTTATTGCTATTGCTTAGACAGAGGAAATCTTTTGTTTCCACTCTTCAGCAAATTAAGAAACTGCCTATTTTCTTAACTGTATAACAATTTAATGAGCCTGAATTACTCTTGCTTCAGTCCCAACTTGTGTCCTTTGTGTCAACAGATATACAATGCCTTTTGGGCTCTTAAAACAAATTCGAAAACAAAAATTAAAACCAAGAGTAGCAAGGATAGTAGCAGCAAAAGTCATTATTCACTCAAACTTCCCAGCGCATACAGTCGTAGTCCTTTAAAAATCCTTACTCCACTTACGCTTAAAATAATAATAATAATAAGAAGAAGAAAAAACAAGTAAAATTTAAAAAATAATCAACTTTTACTTGTCACACTGCCGTGGCGTAAAAATATGTTGTAAAACTTTTGCTTTTGCTGCGCTTGCAACATGGTAAAGTTCACTCAGCACGCCTTCCGTTCGGGTGACAACTTCTAAGTCCCGTTCTGCCATGCATACCCAAATGCCGCCTCAAGCTTATGCGGCGGATGCCGCATATGATGCGACAGGATTTCCTTAAGTCTATTTTTACCGCATCCTTGACTAAATTCTAAGTTGTTGTTGCTGCCTTGTTACTTTTTTCTTACGTTGCGTACATGTCGTATATATAGTATAACTTAAAAATTTTGGACACAAATGGCGAATTAATGAAGTGATTTTCTTACTAACGCAAGGATGTGTAAAAAAATTACGGAAACATACTTGTTTTGTTAAATTTGAGGGTGTATGGAATATAAAAAGTTTACTGTTTTATTTCGACTGAAATTGAATGAGAATGGCATACAGTGCTGTATTTAGAGGGAAGATGTTAAGTATTTAAAAGATTTAGTTTTTTTTTGCAGAGTGAAGCATTTGAAATTTAATTTTATAGCCTTACCTATTGTCTACTTAGATGTTGAAAATTCCAGCCCTGAAATGAGAGCTAGTATAATATATATGTAATATATTTAAATTATATTTGATATTAAACAATGTAAAATACAAAGTAATATAAAGTAATGAGTAAAATAAAATAATGAGTAAGATTCGAACACGCGACAACTTCTCGACTTCTACTTTCTACTGAAACACCTTAACAACTGCTCACTACTGATGCCAAAAACTGCTCACAACTCCCACTGCACCGTATTCGGGGTTGCCATGTCGCTGTAAAAGTATACTTCTTTACATATATATAATTAAGTACTTATTGTTACATTTTTGCAATCAGACAAATAGCATGAAATGAATAATATCCTGGTTACATTATTTATTCTTGATCATTGAATAGGACAGTCAGAATCTTGAGATAACATTGAACTCAGGGAGTGCATACGAAGTGCATATATTCTCTAAGGCACACAAACCAGTGGTATTGCATAATGCAGATAGGTATTTGTAGTTCTTTGAGCAGAGTAGTAATTTTGATAAACAGAAACCTAATATTTATGCCTTAATTTTGTTATTATATATTTGGTAATATATTGTCGTGTATATATTTTTATAATTTGTAAATATAAATGTTTATTATAAATTTTAGAAGTTAATAGCAAATTAACTTTAATATATAATTTGGTTCATAAGACCAAATTAATATTAAAGTGTGTCTTTCTTATTAATATAGACAACATGTGATAAGTTCTGCGGCGAATGGAGCTTCACGTATTAAATAGTTTTATAGTAAATCGGTTAGAAGTAACGTGGTAATATTTGAGAATATCTATCATATATGCTCTATGTAAAAAATTTAGAGATGTGTTCAAACATAGTACTTTTCACAAATCAGTCAAGTCTATAGTCACCGATATTTAGGTTAATGAGATATTTATCGAATTTAATGTTATGGCGTTTTCGAATGGTAAATCAGGGGTAACTTCTTTAATCGAGACTAAATTTTATTGGAATTTTCATTTTCGATTGTAAATCTGTATCGAGATTAATGTATGACACTTGACATTAATTTATAACACTCTAGATATTTTGCCAGAGGAGCAAGATATGAATTGTGATTTGATTCAATGTATGTATCTGTGAAAACATATAAATACTTACTAACACAACTACAAAAATTTTAGATTACTTTAAAAATATTCGATTAAGCAACAAAATTTGACAGACTTAAAGTTAATCTAGATTTAATCTCGATTTACCAATCGAAAACACTATTAATTAAAGTGAATACGCCTACATGGTAAGCTCCAGAGTTAAAAAGAGAGAGGCACACAGCTTGTTAGTTAGAGATGCCATCTAATTCAAGAGGATCAGATCAAGCAGTTGTTTGTCCACTAAAAAGATTTACGTAAATACTAACTGAGCTGGTGGTGATAAAATATAAAGAAATCCAGTTTCTATATATTTGGTTCTGTGTTGAACTGAAGTATTGGATATAGTTAGTATGTGCACAGCTACTTTTCTGATCCTCGTGCTAGAGTCTACAGGTTTCAAAATTCAGGAAGAATGTTTTTTTTCCATTCCTGAATTCAGATGTTTTTGTTACTATTGTAAAGTAATGCCTCCGAGTCTTTTGTAGATATATAAAGTAGGAGGAAAGTAGTAGGAAATTAAATTTGTTCTCGAAGCGGGATATAAAAATTTCGTTACTAAGCCATGTTTATAAAATAGTTACAATAACGTAAAGAGAACCAATTATAGTTCTATGCTATTAGAAATCAATCCAGTTGTTTTTCTGTTATGTGCAACAGTTCGGATATAAGTTTAAAACAAGTGGATCTTTTTCTTGATATGTTCGAGGTTGTGATATCTCAGAGGTATTTATATTTATATTTAAATCGAATTTTGCTGAGAAGAGTA
>NC_051846.1:134773261-134781201 GCF_002237135.1 Teleopsis dalmanni | reverse complement strand
CATGAATTTAATTTCGATAAATGATGTTTTAAGATATTACATAAAATGTAAGCCAAAACATATTTATATATAATATGTATATATGTAAATATATGTAATGGTATTTTTTTCTAACTTTAAACCAATAAAATTTTTACAGTTATTACCTAATTATTTTTATTATAATACATTTTTAAAACTCATATGATATCGTTTTTAATTTTTTTTATTAAAACTTAAACTGATTGAGATGTCTATAAATTTATATGATTTTATTAATAACTTTTCTTGCATTGTCATAATTTTGAAGTTAAGTCCTTAATGAGATTATCTGAAGCAAAAAACTATAAGTAAGAAAGCGCGTGTTCGGAGCAAATAATGGTGTGATTCTACTTCGAAACTGAAATGAAAAAATAATAAATTAAAATAAAATAAGGTTTCTAAAAATAAATTTATAAAGCATTTATAGCAATAGAATTTTATATTGATTTTTAAAATTTTTATTTTATTAATACCATATGCACTTTTTATTGCTAAAAAGTTATAATCACATATAATAATTTTTATTTAAATTTATTTTATATATTTATAATAATAATAATTATACATAAATACATGTTTATATGTAAAGTAAGGTAGTATATAGGATGTAACGCAGGTCGAAACTAATAAGTGTAGCTAATATATAAATATATAACATGTGGGTTAGCTCAGGTTATTAATGCGGGTTATAATGGGGCTATTAACTGGAGCAAACGTTACTCTAACTTTTAAGTGAAAAAATAAAAATATAAATAATTTATTTCAAACATTTATAAAGTTGCATTTGTTGTTAAAAAGAGGGGATGTACTCAATCATTAAAATTAAATTAATCATTTTAAGTTTTTATGTTTATTGTTGAAGTTTACAGCTGTGTCAACGTTTTTGTTATATTAAATAATTTTTATTGTGTGAATGAAGTCGTAAAACTTTGCTGCCTTTACGAACTTTTAATATTATTAATTTTTTTGTTTTAATACACTTTTTTTTACCAATTTTTTTAACGTAATTAGAACATTTGATACTGCGAAAACCACTATCTATTGTAGCAACTATGAAAATAATTTATATGAGTTTTTATTATAAATTCATTCGTAATTAAGTTATTTTATTTAAAATATTCAAATGTTATATTATTTTTATTAACATTTATTACATATTTAATTATATATATTTTCTAAGTACAAAAAGGTGCAGAATAGATCAAGCTGGTTGCATTGCATAGGGGCCTTAGCCTAACCCAAAACCCCCAATACTATTAACCATTCAACATTTATTACATTTATTAATATTTTATTAATAAAAGCATCTAACGAAAAGGAAGGTCCAAATTTCATATATTTTTAGTTCTTTTATTTTTCAGTTTTCAATAATATAAATATTAAATACGAAATATTCAATACGAATGTTGGTTGGCTTTTTTCAGTACTTAGTACTGAGTCCTTTAACTAGTCTCTTTTAAAAACAATATAAGGTCTAAATAAATTAGGTAGGTAGCTTATACCGGTGATTCCAAGGGATCTACTTAGGCTGTGTGTGTTACCGTATAATTAAAAGCTCAAGAGTTTGAACCATTTAGAACCTTTGGCAAAGCTTGTAATGCTATTCAGGGGAAAATCTTGCAGTTCGCCGCTGACTAAAGTAACTTATTTATTATTGATATGCATTTACTTTTAGGGACTGATTTTAGTGTATTAGACACTGAAATTTACAAGTTCAGCAACACAAATATATTTTAAAATATATATTTTTTATATTAAATTTCATTGTAATGCCAATATGACAGAAGTGACTCATGCAATAAATAATGCATCTACAAAAGAATAGTATTAACATTTAACAATTAAAAATAAAAATATAATTAATTCAATTATTGTACAGCTGGGTTATGATTTCGTTCTGTTATAAACACAGCAAGTGAATTTGTTAATGAAACTTTCACAGCAGATTAAGAAAACTCTAGAAAAATGTGCGAAAATAAAAGTCAAGTACGGCTTTGGGTCAGTTGGTTAAGCAACGTTGACTCTGAGCTTTAAATTTGACAGGGCATGAGCACGATTCCTGGTACTTGCATGCTTAAAATATTATTTATGAATAATTAAATACAATGATTATTTCGACGACCACTGATGACGGGTATTTGGTAATACTTGAAACAGCTGTATGAAATTTTAAATTTGCATTGAAAGCAACAATAATTGACAGCTAAAATTACAAACAAAACTCTCATGTGAATTCAGTATAAGACAATTGGGAGTAGCACAATTGCCCATCTGAGCCGTTGTGTAATAATATATACCTATAGTAATAATTATTAATGAACTCGTATCACTATTAACAGTACTAATTCACAGTATACCAAACTATCATTAAAAAATAGTATATAGTTGTATTTAGTCATATCAATTAGTTACTTATTTAACAAATAATTAATTGAATAATTTATTTAAAATGACATAAAAGGTTTTTTTACATTAAATAAAAATATTAATTTGTAATTTTATAATTAAATTAAGTAGAATATAATTATTTTCTTATTTCATTAGTTTATTGAAAATCATTTCCCGATTAAGATTTTATGTTAGGACTTCGAGTCAGGATTGCATCATTAAGTGAAAATTCAAAAAAAAACCAATATGTGTTTTGGCCAAAGCGAAAATCGGAATAGAACCGAAAGAAATGTATCAGCTTAAAACTATTCTTCTTCTTGTTTAGGTAGGGACTTATTTCTTTGGCTATTAAAAGTTTAATGAATCAAACTTTAAAGTTCGAAAACAGTTCATAAATATAATACATAACAACATATATTTTATTGATTTCATTAATATTAATTAATGTCCTTACCTTTAAGGACAACTAACACCGAATTCATTAAATATATTTACTCGGAACTAAATCGAAGACTGAACATTTCTGAAACAAAAATCGGTACGAATAAAAGGGTTCTATTAAATAAGCGCTATTAAATATTCACTGGCACCAAGGAAAAGTTTTCGTCTTGTTTTGTCTATAATAAAATAAAACTGTATATATAAACATATAATTATTTAGAATTTAATTTGAAATTATTTAAACTAATTAAATTATTAAAGTTAGTTAATTATTTAAGTTCAAATAATCACCTAAAAGTTTTGCAAAATTTCACATCGCTTTAGAAATTTATCTTATAATAAGTAACTAATGATTATATGTATAATAACTTTACTAAAAAAATGTTCAATGTACTAAAAAGAACTACCATAATTGCATACTGGGTGTACTTCTACGATTTCTACTTAATTTATTTTTATATGTACTTATATTTATGATGCTAATAAAACACTTTGTTTTAGATGCTGCATATGATTATGTGAAAGATTGATGTATTTTCCAATGATTTTTGTTAAAGTTTTTTATGACTATTTTTTAATATCTACGCCTTTAAATAAGCATTGATAATTTTGAAGACTGTTCTAATACTATAGTATCGGTGCTCACAGCTCACTGTGCATTAGGGAGACATAAATTGAGACTAGGTCTATCCAAAATAACTTTAGTTGTGGTTGCAGCTCTGTAGAGAAGGAGGAAATTGTGTTTCATCCTATGTATGGATCTTAGGCAGTAGAAGATTTCATATCTTTGGACCAAACATTTTCACTGATCTGATAAATCAGGTCGACTTGAAAGGTTGATTAACTTTTACATAAATGAAGGAGTCATGCCGGTGTTTATTCGTGGGTTCGCAATAGACGATTATTACTGGTTAAGTGAATTTTGGTGTGTAGGGTTCTATGTATAAATGATGGTCTTTAGTCAGTAGAAGATTTAATATCTTTGGACCAAACATTTTCACTGATCTGATAAATCAGGTCGATTTGAAAGGTTGATTAACTTTTACATAAATAAAGGAGTCATGCCGGTGTTCATTCGTGGGTTCGCAATAGACCATTATTACTTCTCAAGTGAATTTTGGTGTGTAGGGTCTTCATAACAACCTAATCAACCTAATAAGTGTGCTGAATATTCTGACTTCTATTGAATGTGAAGACTAATAACTTGTAAAGTTTGTTTCTACATTTTTAGTTTACTACAGAAAAACATAATTTAAAAAATTGGGGTAAATGTAAATCGTGACAGATTTAATGAGTCTAACAATATTCAGCGGAAATCTCATAAAAATCTCCTATGTATTATAAAATCGATGTTCTGAGGAAGTTTGAAAAAACTAGTTACATCATAAATTTTTTTATGATAATGTTTTGAATGTGAAAAATAATAAATAATCAAATACATTAACATACATTTGAAATGAATGAAAATCTTTACGTAAATATATTTGTTGGTAAACTTTTTCGTATTTAAAAATATTGTTTATAATCAAGAATATTAATATATTGAAAATATTAAAGAAAATAAAAGTTTATTTGTTGTTTTTTATAACTTATAATTTATAATATAAAATAAAATCTAATAAGAAGTGTTAATGCTAATATTAATGGGTGAGAAGATACATATGTAATATAAAAAATGCTAGCAAAATTGTTTAAAAATTAATGAATCACGGAAAGAGATGTTCTTTCAAAAGGTGGAAATATGTGTTAAATATTTTAATTAAATAATTTGTTTTTATTAATAATTTGAGTAAGCCAACAAAAAAGGTTAATAAACTTTTAAAACAATTAATTTAGTTCTAACTCAAGTGTAAACTCTAAACTCTATCTTAATGATGTTTTTATCAAACTTAAGCGTTAAATAATTAAAGTATTTGATTTCTTCCAAAACGTGTTTTCCACTATTAACAATAAATTATAAAAATAAGGAAATATGTATTTAACTTAGTAAAATTGTTTAATAATTCAAGAATATTTTTATTATAATTTCAATATAATCGTAGCGTAGCCCAAAACACAAACACATTATGATCAGCAAAGACCTGAAGCACATATCCATCCTATGCTTGTTCACCAGCGTATTACTACTGAGTACTACGTCTATATCAGCCCAACGTACTTCTTTAGATAATGCATTTGGACAACTTTACAGACCATTTCGTTTGCTTGCATTACAGATTATAGGACGTTCGAGTGAAGATCCGCAAAATAGGCAGCGCATACGCAGTTTGGAGGTGAGTCCTATTTGTATTGATTATGCATTTATTTTTAAATTTAATTTTTCTTTATTTTTATTTCAAAAAAGAAAGAACAAAAAATATATAGCAAACGTACACGTTCATTAGATTCGTTTTGTGATACCAATGGGCCAGGACGCCGCAGTGATACAGCACCGACATCGGTGCATCGTTTACGACCTGGCGATATTGATGTTATAGGTGCTATGGGTGATTCCTTGACAGCTGGTAATGGCATTTATGGAACAAATTTACTACAAGTAACAGTAGAAAATCGTGGCATGGTCTGGTCTATTGGTGGTCAGGGAACTTGGCGGGAATATCTTACTTTGCCAAATATCTTAAAAGAGTTTAATCCAAATTTATACGGTTACTCACTTAGAGATGGCTTATCAACAGACCGTAGTTCAAAGTATTTCTATTGTTTTTTGATCATTTGATATATATTTACTAAATTTTTTTCAATTGGTATTTGTAGATTCAATGTTGCCGAACTTGGTGCGATGTCACGTGACATACCTTATGAAGCAAAAATTCTAGTCAAAAGAATGCAAAGGGATCCATTGGTTAATATGACCGATCATTGGAAAATGATTACGCTATTGATAGGCAATAATGATTTTTGTACCGATATGTGTTATTATTCAAATCCACAAGTTGTAATTAAGCAACATGAACGTAATATGTTAAAGGCTTATCGCTACTTGCGTGATACTGTGCCCAGGTTAATACTGAATATTGTACCTCCACCAAATCTGCGTTTACTAACAAAATTATCAGGTGATTACTTTTTAAATATTAGCTAATCTTTTGAATATGTATATAATAAATATTACTTTTTGTCTTCACTTATCAGGTTTGCCACAACATTGTCAAACTACATTAAGATTTGAATGTCCTTGCTTGTTTGGGAAAAGCAAGTCTCATTTAGACTACTACGAAAAAATTATGAAAGACTGGATCGCCAAAGACAAGGAAATTGTGGAACGAGAAGAATTTAACACCGATGTCAGTATGAGAGTTAATTCAATTTAAGTCAGTCTAATTGATTTTAAATATAAATATTTTATTCGCAGACATTCACAATTAACTTTCAGCCGTTCACATTGATTGACGATTTTCCTCGTACCGCGAATAATAATTCAGACATTCGCATGTTTTCTGCTGACTGCTTTCATTTGAGTCAGTTGAGCAACGCGGCATGTAAGTTTTGCTAATTAAATTGCATTTTTGTTGTTGTAAAAAATTTAAATAATTTAAACTTTTTAAATTAATTGTAATTGTAGGTTCGAATGTTTTGTGGAATAATTTATTCGAGACGGACGATCAGAAAAGTCAATTTAATGCTAATATTATGGAGACTTTTAGATGTCCAAGCGAGGAACACCCATATATTGTTACAAGGGTGAACAGAAGAGCGGACTTTAAAGTTTAAAATATTATTAGACTTAGTCATTTATTTATTTTTAATATAAATCTGTGATAATATTTTTAATATACTAACTCATTTGTGTTATAATCAATTTTAATTTTCTATTGTTTTTATAAAAATGTGAAGAATTGTGAGAATAAAAATTTATAATAAATATAATATTATATTAGTTTTGTTATAATCATTTACATTGTATACTCACATGCTTAATAAAGCATGTGAAGTTTTAAATAATTTGTAATAAAATAAATATAAAAAAATAAAAATATATAATATAAATTATATATAAGTAATTATCTATAAATGTTATAATTATTGTTGTTATGTAAAGTACTTTTTAAATATTAATTGCCTGGCAACTCTGGCCTGTCATTATTCTATATTCCTTTTGTAATTATTATTCATTATTCATTTTTAGTATAGTTAATAAAGCGAAGTAAAGAACATGTTAAAAATACATCGGACCGTGTTTCACTTTTGCTAAAAATATATAATAGGTTATGGGCCCAGCACGCTTCCACTGCGAAGTAAAAAGCACGTGCACATAAAAAGTAGATTTAATACGTGTATAAAAATGTCGGGAACGGTGATTCGAGTTGAACCGCTTAACGCGGAAAACTACGATACATGGAAATTACAAATGAAAGCTATTCTCATAAAAAACGATTTATGGTCATATGTCGAAGGTACTGCGTCGTGTCCAACGGGCGAAGCGGCTGCAAAATGGATCAGCTTTGATCAGAAAGCGTGTGCTGATATAATGTTATCAGTAAGTGCATCAGAATTAAGATTAATTGCAGAATGCACAAATTCAAACGAAATGTGGATGAAACTACAAGCCACATATTCATCAAAAGGGCCTGCGCGCAAGGCGACGTTGCTGAAAAAGGTTGCACTTTCGCGCATGAAGGAGGGTGAAAAGGTTAGAGAGCACCTCAACGATTTTTTTGAAGCCGTGGCAAAATTAAAGGAAATTGACGTCACCATCGGGGATGAGCTTCTGGCCATACTGCTCCTATATAGCCTACCCGACTCTTTTAATACTTTCAGGTGCGCGTTAGAAACGCGCGACGAGCTGCCAAAGCCAGACATACTTCGAGTGAAAATATTAGAAGAAGCTGAATCGCAAAGGACAAAAGAAGACAGACATAGTGATGAAAACTCTCTATACATAAATCGAAATAAAAGCCGAAACGCAAAACAAAACAAACGATACAGTGATTCTAAACGAAACAAACAATGTTTTAATTGTGGCAAAATCGGACATTTTGCACGTGAATGTAAAAATAAAGCAAAAGCTGAAAATAACACGCAATTGAAAAATTCGGAAAAATCTGTAAACAATAATTTTAGCTATCATGTTGAAGATGCATTTATTAGCT
>NC_051846.1:134769006-134773161 GCF_002237135.1 Teleopsis dalmanni | reverse complement strand
TTTTTTGTGCAGATGTGACGATACAAAGCAAAGGTACCTGCAATGCGAGTTAGACCCACTGGATTGCGTAGAGGAACAATAGAACATGACTTATACAGAGAACTCCTAGTTACTAATTTATTTTAATTTAATTTTTATTTGTAAATTATATATTTAGTAAAAACAAAAAATTAATAATTTATATTGTCTTTGTATTTATTAAAGAAGTTCTTTTTTCTTTTAAGTATTAACCTATTTAATACTTATCAGCGCATATTGTAGAGAATAATGGAATGGAATTAAAATATTGAATAAATGAAATAGAGTAGTATTATATTTATAAAACACGTTAACAATATCACACGATCACAACATAACAGTTGTACAATTCACCATCTTTACTAAAGACACCATTATTAACAGAATAAACTATTGGCAGAATGATATTATTAGTCAACAGAATATCAACAGAATATACTAAAGAATGAAAATTTAATTTTCAAGTGATAAGTACAGTTACTTTATCTTTGTTTCCTAATTGATACACGATTGCAGTTACATTGCATGCGATTTTTGATGCGTTATCGTACGATAAAATCAAACGTACGCAATAATACGTGAGTGGTTACAGTTGCTAAGAACTAGCTACATAAGAACTAGCGTGCCCGACACATTATTTGTCTCGTACGAACATTTGATTAAACAAAATATTTTGTTTGAAATTCATTCGTTCGTGCGAAATTGAAGATGGAAATATTGAAATGAAGAAGTGTGTGTTGTTTTCAAATAATTTTATTCTATAAATGGAAATATATCTGATAACATATGTTAGTTTTAGGAAATGTATATAATTTGGTAATTTCTTTGATTGAGAAATAAGCAAATTCTCCACTATTATACATTGATAAATAAAAATCATGCACCCAAATTTAATTTAACTAATTAATTTGAAATTAATATAGAATTTAATAAAGCATTTTTCGTTAAATATATATCATTCACTATTCATTTTATTTTCAAAACAAACAAAGCAGAACTGTCAATTCGCAAACAATGCGACCGCAATATAAGACGTGTTCGCACGAAAAAATATAAGAACATGCAAGAAAACACGCAAGAAAAAATTTACATGCAATATAACTGCAGTCTAACATAGGTCAAAATTAATTTTAAACCTAATGAAAAGTTAATTTAAGTATTTTTATGTAGAATATTATGTTTTTAAATGTATGTTTTAAACATAACGAAAATGAATATACGTATGTGTATGTAAAATATTTTCTTTTTAAGAATTTGCGTTTTCCAACACTTTTAAGTGCCAAAAATTTGGCAGCACTTTGTTTTTGCTGTTACAGCTGAGCTGTCAAAAACAACCTTTGCAAAAAACAAATCAAATTAAATCTTATAGTTTGTTTTTAATATAAAAACTGTATGTTCAAATTTACCAGCATCCGTTTAATAATACAATTTATAATATTGTACTTTGTAGTCATTTATACCATCAATATCTAATTTTACAACATAAATACAAAAACACAACCCAATCAAAGTGTAAAATGACAACATATTCAACAGACAGTGACGGTAAATAACTATTTTGACATTGTAACAATTTTTTAAAACGTTTTAGATAATTTATTTAATTATTTTGAACAGGAAAATTTATACCGGCCACACAACGTCCCGATGGTACCTGGCGTAAAGCTCGCCGTGTAAAACAAGGTTATGTGCCACAAGAAGAGGTTTTAATAATAATATTATTTTAAAGAAATATATACAGTTATTTTGTTTTAGGTTCCTTTATACGAAAGTAAAGGCAAACAATTTGCGCAAAATAAAATTACTTTGCCGCCTGGCATGTGCCCATTTGCAGTTGAGGCGGCAAAAAAAGACCGCGAAAAAAAAGAACGTGCCAAGGCTAAGCAACTGGAAAAACAAGCTAACGGAATAGCGAGTACCAGTAAAAACAAACAACAAACTCCAGGCTTATTAGTTTTGCCTGCAAGTAAATCAACTAATCAACAACAGTCAAGTTCAACAATTAAAACTAAAGAAGTGAATACTCCTAATGTAAACAATCTGTGTGAGACGGTAGAAACAGCATTGACCTTGGAAGAGGAGACTCTAACCTTAGCAAAAACATTGAAAAAATTACGTAAAAAATTGCGAGAAATTGAAGCTACTGAGGAAAAAATTAAGAGTGGTGCACTAAAAAAACCCGACAAAGATCAGCTAGATAAAATCAAAAAGAAAAAAGACGTAATCAAACAAATCAAGGAATTGGAATTAGAGGAACAGCAGCAACAAACTCAGTCAAGTGGAAATCAGTAGAAATTATGCGTATATTTTTGTCTTTTTTTGTTGATATTATTTGTTTGTGTTTGCACAATTTACTCTGCTTTGCTTTATAATAGCGGTATTCACGATCTTGTATAACGAGCTCGGTAACCGAGTAACATAGTAATTGTGAATGTAGTAAGAGTAAACTTAAACTACAAAACACATTTACTCAGTTCACACAATTACTTAATTGCTGAGATTATCATTCAAGATCGTGAATGCCGCTAATATTCGTTTGACGATCCCACCTCAGTTTGCAGCAATCGCTTAACCTGCAAACTAAAGAAATTTGCATTTCTTAGTGTCCTTTTAATTTTATTTTACTCAGTGTAAAGGAATTGGCTTAACCTTCGAACTTGTAAAGTTTTAAAGCAATCCTTCGCTTTTTCAATGTGTACTTTTACGTTTTAAAGCTTATCGCTGATACTCGTGTTTCATAGAAACTGTTTTTTTTTTGTTTGGCGGACTCCTGCCCATTAAAGGTTTGAAACAAATCGCAAACCTTCGAACTTATAAAGTTCTGAAGCAATCCTTCGCTTTTTTAATGTGTGCTTTTACTTCATCTTTTACGTTTTAAAGCTTATCGCTGATACTCGTGTTTCATAGAAACTGTTTTTTTTTTGTTTGGCAGACTCCTGCCCTTTAAAGGTTTGAAACAAATCGCGTAATGTTTTTAAGTTATCCTTTGTTTTTCCTAAAGCATCTGCAGAAAATCGATGGTACATCTCTTATCTGCACTCATGGGTGTAAGTATTTTATAAAAACGTTTTTAAGTCAAGAAATAAAATTTTTCCTGCGTATATCAATTCCATTGATGCAAATCAAAAACGGTTTTAACTGCCTTTTTAAAATATATTCTTATAAAGCAAAAAGTCAACTTGAGAAAAATAAACTATTTTAAATACGAAGTTTTTAAAACAACGCATTTTATTACTTATAATGATTAAAAATCCAAATCTTATCATAGAGCTTAGATTTTAGAATTACATTTATTATTAAATATATGCATGTCTTGTAAAAATTCTGTGTGAAATTGATTTTAGTAGTTTTCGTAAAACTTAATTTTTATGTTGAGAAAAAATGTTTATATTAGAATTTTTAATTAAAATAAATCGATGTTTTCGTAATAAATTTATTAAGGTGCTTATTATTTATATTTAAATAAGTTTATTTGCAGCATTTTAATATATTATACATATTAAATTCACTAAATCAATTATTTCCCGAGAAGATTCTTCAATTCGGGGGTAACTTGTCTTTTCGAAATAGTGCGGCTCATCATTCTAGGTTGCCCGTTTGCAAGGATGATTAAATATTCTACTACAACAACAACTTAACATGTCTTTATGGGCATCAGAAAGTATCTTTATTAAAAGTATCTCTATTATTAAAAAAGTATTTTTTATGAAGAAATTATAAAATTATTTTTAAACTCTACTGGATCATTCATAATGTAAATGCAAAAAATTTAAATTTCTTTTGCCACTAAATAAAACCTATTGTAGAATCCGTTGGTGAACTAAATCTGAATTAAATCGAACGATGGTGCCCTTCACTTCAGTGGAACCACTTGTTGGACAGTGCGCTGTTCCAACGTCCCACCATATATATGGTGTTCTACAATCCAAACACTCGGAAATCTTATATTCAAAGTCGGAGTTAATACCAATTTAAGGTGTTTTGAATTCCGTTCGAATTCATGACGGTTCTTGAGAACTTTGGGTGTACTCAAATTCGAACACATAGTTCGATGCTCGCACATTTAGGTCAATAATATTTATTAGAATATTGAATTATTATTATATATATAATAACATGTATAATTTATTAAATCTC
>NC_051846.1:134762948-134768906 GCF_002237135.1 Teleopsis dalmanni | reverse complement strand
GAATTATGTTTTAAAGTATGTTTTATGTATAATAATTATAATTATTTACTATTATAAATATTGTACTATTAATTATAAATTAAACTTTAATCTACAATATTGTCTAAACTTTTCAACTATTATTTATAACTAGTTATAATTTGAAGTACACTAGGGGATAATATACCTACATATTATTCAAGCAAAGTTCACTAATCATCATAAAAATTATGTTTAACATATTTTTAATTTTTATAAAATTATAAAGTTTACTTTATATCTTTAAAAATTCTCTGTATCTTTCCGTTAGAATGTAAATATAGGAAATCATATATTATTATTTACTTTAATTTGTTTAAAGTAGGTTTGGCAGGTTTGCTTAGTCCTCATTTTTCTAACTTGGCAACCCTGACACTTAACTTAAATTGGTCTGTTGTGGTATCCATAATCCTTTCTTGAAATATTTTGTAAATGCAACAAATTGTAATAATCTTTGTAGAAAAATACTAACAACTTATGAAACATTCTTAACATAATAAAA
Source organism: Teleopsis dalmanni (assembly GCF_002237135.1). Taxonomy (NCBI): domain Eukaryota; kingdom Metazoa; phylum Arthropoda; class Insecta; order Diptera; family Diopsidae; genus Teleopsis; species Teleopsis dalmanni. Next base: position 134,768,386 of record NC_051846.1, on the reverse strand, counting down.
AATTATTGTTGATATTCGTTTGGTGTTATATACTGCAGAATAGAAAAAGTGTCTGATGTTTTTCCCCTTCTCATCACAACAGCTTCTGTTTTAGTGCATGGATGTTACATCTATTTCTGAGATGCTATTCTGTTATGGTATCTATAGGGATTTTTTTGGCATTAAAATGAGCTTCTGTTTTATGTGCGATTTTGGCTAAAACTGACTTAAGTACTCAACATAAATTGTATTAAGTAAATAAATAAGAAAGCATTAGTATTAAAAATATATAGAAATAGACTGTTAATTCCTAATTTCAGTTGTATCCCGTGTTCTCTTCAGGTGTGGAGAACAGCTGCAATATCTGCGAATGTAGTTGTGTTTTTGTTTTTAAGAAATGGAAAGAGTTTTTTTATATTGTTAAAAATCTTTTTTGAATTATAATTAAAGAAATTCAATGGAAAATCATTGAATTAATAGTTTTTCTTTCAATATAGAAAAAAGTTAAAAATAATGTTCATTTTTTCTTGTCAATAGTGACGCGTCTTTATGTTGAAAAGGAACTATTTAAAAGTTAGACGGATATTTCCTAGGACCACGGATGATGAGTACTTGGCAATATTCCAAATTACAATAAATTAAATAAATTTTTGTTCTTGCTTTTTTTTTTTGCTATTCGAATCCGTCTAAATTTTAACTTTAAAGATCTATTTTTTTATATTTAATCTTTTTATATTAGTAATTTTATATATATAATTATGTATATTTTATACGTATTGTTACATACTCTTTTACTGTGACTATAATAGTTATTAAATGTTGTGACAATTAAAACTTAAATGTTTACAGAAGTACATACATTTTTTTTATTGAAAGTGAAATACTCGTATTCCATATGCCTTAAGAATGAGCTTTAATATATATTTTTCTTGTCATCCTGACATGAATTTAATTTCGATAAATGATGTTCTAAGATATAACATAATATGTAAACCAAAACATATTTATATATAATATGTATATATGTAAATATATGTAATGGTATTTTTTTCTAACTTTAAACCAATAAAATTTTTACAGTTATTACCTAATTATTTTTATTATAATACATTTTTAAAACTCATATGATATCGTTTTTAATTTTTTTTTATTAAAACTTAAACTGATTGAGATGTCTATAAATTTATATGATTTTATTAATAACTTTTCTTGCATTGTCATAATTTTGAAGTTAAGTCCTTAATGAGATTATCTGAAGCAAAAAACTATAAGTAAGAAAGCGCGTGTTCGGAGCAAATAATGGTGTGATTCTACTTCAAAACTGAAATGAAAAAATATTAAATTAAAATAAAATAAGGTTTCTAAAAATAAATTTATAAAGCATTTATAGCAATAGAATTTTATATTGATTTTTAAAATCTTTATTTTATTAATACCATATGCACTTTTTTTTAAGTTTTAAAACTTGCAAATATTCATTTCTAAAAAGTTATAATCACATATAATAATATTTATTTAAATTTATTTTATATATTTTAAATAATAATAATTATACATATATACATGTTTATATGTAAAGTAAGGTAGTATATAGGATGCAACGTAGGTCGAAACTAATAAGTGTAGCTAATATATAAATAAATAACATGTGGGTTAGCTCAGGTTATTAATGCGGGTTATAATGGGGCTATTAACTGGAGCAAACGTTACTCTAATTATTAAGTGAAAAAATAAAAATATAAATAATTTATTTCAAACATTTATAAAGTTGCATTTGTTGCTAAAAAGAGGGGATGTACTCAATCATTAAAATTAAATTAATTATTTGAAGTTTTTATGTTTATTGTTGAAGTTTACAGCTGTGTCAACGTTTTTGTTATTTTAAATAATTTTTATTGTGTGTATGAAGTCGTAAAACTTTGCTGCCTTTACGAACTTTTAATATTATTAATTTTTTTTGTATTAATACACTTTTTTTTACCAATTTATTTAACATAATAAGAACATTTGATACTGCGAAAACTACTATCTATCGTAGCAACTATGAAAATAATTTATATGAGTTTTTATTATAAATTCATTCGTAATTAAGCTATTTTATTTAAAATATTCAAATATTTATTACATATTTAATTATATATATTTTCTAAGTACAAAGGGATGCAGAATAGATCAAGCTGGTTGTATTGCATAGGGGCCTTAGCCTAACCCAAACTATTGACCATTCAACATTTATTATATATTTATTAATATTTATTAATATTTTAATAATAAAAGCATTAAACGAAAAAAAAGATACAAAATTTCATACATTTTTAGTTCTTTTATTGTTCAGTTTTCAATAAGTAAAGATATATTCAATACGAATGCTGGTTGGCTTTTTTCAGTACTTAGTACTGAGTCATTTAACTTGTCTCTTTTAAAAAGAATATAAGGTCTAAATAAATTAGGTAGGTATGTTATACCGGTGATTCCAAGGGATCTACTTAGGCTGTGTGTGTTACCGTATAATTAAAAGCTCAAGAGTTTGAACCATTTAGAACCTTTGGCAAAGCTTATAATGCTATTCAGGGGAAAATCTTGCAGTTCGCCGCTGAATAAAGTAACTTATTTATTATTTATATACATTTACTTTCAGGGACTGATCTTAGTGTATTAGACATTGAAACTTACAAGTTCAGCAACACAAATATATTTTAAAATATATATTTTATATATTAAATTCCATTGTAATGCCAATATTACAGAAGTGGCTCATGCAATAAATAATGCCTCCACAAAAGAATAGTATTAACATTTAACAATTAAAAATAAAAATATAATTAATTCAATTATTGTACAGCTGGGTTATGATTTCGTTCTGTTATAAACATAGCAAGTGAAATTGTTAATGAAACTTTCACAGCAAATTAAGAAAATTCTAGAAAAATGTGCGAATATAAAAGTCAAGTACGGTTTTGGATCAGTTGGTTAAGGCGCGCTGGCTCTGAGCTTCATATTTGACAGGGCATGAACACGATTCCTGGTACTTGCATGCTTAAAATATTATTTATGAATAATTAAATACAATAATTATTTCCAAGACCACTGATGACGGGTATTTGGTAATACTTGAAACAGCTGTATGACTCAATTAATTCAAATAATATAAAAAGAATTTTTTTTTGTTAGAAACTTCTATATATTTTATATAAATCAATTTTATTGGGTCTTTAATTATTTACAGGCAAATTTATATTTGCAATACTTTCGAATTATATTACCAATAAATGTCATTTGCAACAAGCTTTGAATTATTTTATTTCAATGAGAAGTACTGTAGATATGTTGCCTCACATACAAAATGAAATCGTTTAAGATACTATGGTTGATTAATAAAAACGTAAGGATCGTTTAATACTGGATTCTCACGAGAGTTTTGTTTGAAATTTTAGCTGTCAAAAATTTTAAATTTGCATTGAAAGCAACAACAATTGACAGCTAAAATTACAAACAAAACTCTCATGTGAATTCAGTATAAGACAATTGAGACTAGCACAATTGCCCATCTGAGCCGTTGTGTAATAATATATACCTATAGTAATAATTATTAATGAACTCGTATCACTATTAACAGTACTAATTCACAGTATACCAAACTATCATTAAAAAATAGTATATAGTTGTATTTAGTCATATCAATTAGATACTTATTTAACAAATAATTAATTGAATAATTTATTTAAAATGACATAAAAGGGTTTTTTACATTAAATAAAAATATTAATTTGTAATTTTATAATTAAATTAAGTAGAATATAATTATTTTCTCATTTCATTAGTTTATTGAAAATCATTTCCCGATTAAGATTTTATGTTAGGACTTCGAGTCAAAAGTAGAAATCGAAAAAAAAATTTATATTTTGACCCAAGCTAAAATCGGAATCGACAGAAAGGAAAGTATCAGCTTAAAACTGTTCAGTTTTGTACTTGTTTAGGTAGGGACTTATTTCTTTGGCTATTAAAAGTTTAATGAATCGAATTTTGAAGTTCAAAAACTATTTTTAAATATAAACGAATTATTTTGTTTTTAATTGATTTCATTAATATTGAATAATTTCTTTACCTATAAAAACAACTAACACCGAATCCATTCAAAATATTTACCCTAAACTGAATCGGAGACAAACTTTCGGATAAAACCGAAACAAAAATCGGAACTAAAATCGGTACAAATAAAAGGGTTCTAAGGGTTAAATATTCACTGGCACCAAGGAAAAGTTCTCGTCTTGTCTTGTCTATAATAAAATAAAACTGTATATATAAACATATAGTTATTTAGAATTTAATTTGAAATTATTTAAAGTAATTAAATTATTAAAGTTAGTTAATTATTTAAGTTCAAATAATCACCTAAAAGTTTTGCGAAATTTCACATCGCTTTAGAAGTTTATATTATAATAAGTAACTAATAATTATATGTATAATAATTTTACTAAAAAAATTTTCAATGAACTAAAAAGAACCACCATAATTGCATTCTGGGTGTACTTCTACGATTTCTACTTAATTTATTTTTATATGTACTTATATTTATGATGCTAATAAAACACTTTGTTTTAGATGCTGCATATGATTATGTGAAAGATTGATGTATTTTCCAATGATTTTTGTTAAAGTTTTTTTATGACTATTTTTTAATATCTACGCCTTTAAATAAGCATTGATAATTTTGAAGACTGTTCTAATACTATAGTATCGGTGCTCACAGCTCACTGTGCATTAGGGAGACATAAATTGAGACTAGGTCTATCCAAAATAACTTTAGTTGTGGTTGCAGCTCTGTAGAGAAGGAGGAAATTGTGTTTCATCCTATGTATGGATCTTAGGCAGTAGAAGATTTCATATCTTTGGACCAAACATTTTCACTGATCTGATAAATCAGGTCGACTTGAAAGGTTGATTAACTTTTACATAAATGAAGGAGTCATGCCGGTGTTTATTCGTGGGTTCGCAATAGACGATTATTACTGGTTAAGTGAATTTTGGTGTGTAGGGTTCTATGTATAAATGATGGTCTTTAGTCAGTAGAAGATTTAATATCTTTGGACCAAACATTTTCACTGATCTGATAAATCAGGTCGATTTGAAAGGTTGATTAACTTTTACATAAATAAAGGAGTCATGCCGGTGTTCATTCGTGGGTTCGCAATAGACCATTATTACTTCTCAAGTGAATTTTGGTGTGTAGGGTCTTCATAACAACCTAATCAACCTAATAAGTGTGCTGAATATTCTGACTTCTATTGAATGTGAAGACTAATAACTTGTAAAGTTTGTTTCTACATTTTTAGTTTACTACAGAAAAACATAATTTAAAAAATTGGGGTAAATGTAAATCGTGACAGATTTAATGAGTCTAACAATATTCAGCGGAAATCTCATAAAAATCTCCTATGTATTATAAAATCGATGTTCTG
>NC_051846.1:134760824-134762848 GCF_002237135.1 Teleopsis dalmanni | reverse complement strand
TATTATTTTTGTGAATCAATTTAGTATAATGGTGTGATGTTTATCATCATTATCATCAAAGCAGTACAGTGCAGAACGTGAACTAGTTTCACAGCAACTTTCCATTCTATAGTGTTTTTACCTATGCTTTTTAATTAATGATATTAATCTCACTTCCGATTTCCACGTTTTTTGTTGCTGCAAATTATCTTTAAATATTCTTGATAGCGTATATGTTTTTAAGGACGTATAACATATCCTAATCTCTACAAACAATGTTTTTTGTAGGCAGATGCCATATAATTATATTGACACGATTTTTTCTGTACCGACCGAAATATTTTCAATTTCATTAGATATGATGAAAGTTAGTTTTTTCTATTATGTTGAAGCTATTTGAGCCAGTGCACTTGACCACCCTTACTCTTTCTTAACTCGGGGTAGTTTCAAAACCCCTCTTTACTCCTTGACTGGATTATTGTTTGTCACTTCATCAGACTAAGCAATAATTGACCTCAGATCTGCATACCTCTCCGAGGAGCCTCTAACCATTCTGAGATTTGATAACGCGGTGTTGGTAAGTCTGTCCGTTTTCGCAAATAATTTCAGGGCTCTATCCTTTATATACTTTTTGAATGGAATCAATCTTGAGATCCCTGAGAATGTCATTCGTCTTAATGTATCATGGTACTTTGAAATGTCTTCTCAGAGCCTGGCTTTGTGCAATTTTTATCAATTTGAAATGCGGGACTGATATGTCATCTAGGATTCCTTCAATATAAGTCATCTAGCTAAGTAATTATTGAATCGTTTCTAAAGTCCCAGGTTATTCAGTTAAAATCTTAAGTTTTAATTTTAATTTTTTAATTAAGTTTAATTAATTTTTCTCAGTTTGCGTTTTTGATATATTTAATCGCTTATCTCTCGTAGGTATACGAAGACTTCAATTTTCATTTCAATTTCTTTTTATTTTAGTTTGAATGCTGTTTTCCAAAAATTTGTTTCAGAAACTAGTTTTCTAGATTACCATTAGAAATCATTGCTATGCAAATAATAAAATCATGAAATCAGAAATCATTTCCAATATTTTTTAAAAAACAATATTCTTTCTTGCTTATGACACTATTACTTAAAGTGACTTGAATTTGAGAGTGACAGGAGTTGATGTGATTATATGAAATCTTCTTACAGTGCACAATGCCTAATGAAAAGATTACACAGAGTTGTTGATGGATTTTTGCTAAGCATTATTATAGGCTTTATTTAATATGTTAATAAAAAATTTTGAAATCTTTTCGTTGTTTCCAACATGGTTAGTCATAGCATGTTCCTATATTCTATATTCTATATTCAGCTCCTATTTTTCAGCTCTGTTCGTGGAGTATATGTTAGACATTTTACGTATTAAGAATTTTGTAAGTGAGTAGAGAAATCGATAGAGAAATCGATATAAAATATTAGACATAACAAAATAATGTAATTCATTTGCTTTCCATATTCCTTTTCTATTGTTTGAATTTTAATAAGTTTTGGCCTTTATTAAGCGTTTCGGTCTATAAATAATGTATACATGCTTATGTATAATCCACATGTGTTTAGATTTTAAAGTATACACAATAACTAAAAATTGCACAAACCTTTTTTAAATGAAAGACGTTTTTATAGCTAAGAAATTAAGTTTTATTTTCTATTTCATTAAACTGTAAGCTATGGGAAATAATATAAGACTCTGATAAGCATTCCAGCAGAACATCACTATCCTTAAAACTGACCACTAGGGAAGGTGCACCTACAAAACATATTCATTTGCAATAGTATTCTGTATAACAGTTCTGTGTACACTTGCTGAACTGTCAGTTTTGGACAGCTAAAAAGCCAGACTGATTCTAAAGACAAAGTAAAACGGAAGGAAAAGTGTCAGACAATGCTTGAGGCAGAGTTTCCTTTATTCAGCAAGTGTAACATGCAGAACTGACCAACAGAATATAAGTGAATACAAGCAAAAATAACCGTCTACTTAAGTTTCATTAAACCTGAAACTGTAC
>NC_051846.1:134748010-134760724 GCF_002237135.1 Teleopsis dalmanni | reverse complement strand
AATGAATAGCTTTCTATTGTAACTTTATAATAAACAACTATATCAACCATACAAAAAGCACTACTTTTGCCAATATAAGCTTATCTATTTCCCGGTTTTACTTTAGTAACGCTATCGCATTAACACAAATCCAATAGAACTGTCATCGAAGACATCATATGTTTAAGATTTGGGGTTTTACTATATGTATCATTTGACAACTATGTACTAAAGAGACATATTTTTGGATTGAAAAATATATCAACAAACGAAATTAAAAAATATGAGATAAACAATTGTAGAAATGTGGTAACATTTGATGTAGACTTTTGATAGGCTCGTGATTTTTTTTGAAAATAACAAAGGCATCACACCAACTGTGGATTCGAATTCGAATTTGATTTGATTATTTAAATCAAAATTAAAATTAAGCAATCAAAATTCTGTATTAAAATGAAATTATTCTTAAATATAGTTTCTGCGATGCCCTTTCTTTCGATGTATTGTAAGTTCAATCGACTTACCGGGAGCTCTCCAAATTTGAGCCCAAACATGGTCAACTTTAACATTTTTTAAATACCTTAAAACATATAATAGATAGAAAATGAAAATTTCGTGTACTAAAAACATGTAAATTTCATTTCAATATCTCCACTGGTACAGAAAATATCAAATTTTGATCTAATTTTAATTTTGACACATTATGCAGCTTCAGAAATTAGAACTCACATAGCCAGGCACGTATCCAAATATTAATCCCGAGCGCTACATTCACATGATTACTATTTTTTTGTGGATATTAAAAATGTGGATGTAAATGGAGATATTTAAACAGAACGGCCAGAATCCACACAACCAGCTTCGTTGTCAGGGTGGCGTAAGAAGTTAAAGCTTCAAATACACTTCTGGCCATAAACCCAACACAAAACGTCCTGCTTCGGGATTGTTGCACTAGAGAGAACCAATACATGGAAGTGCAAGTATTAGTAATATGAATTTGTTAACAAGAATTCCTCCATTAATTGAAACTGGATTATATTATGGGGCAACGCAAACTATCATGTTTATGCGGAGAAATGTGAAAGTAATTGTTATTAGTGTGTGATTTTATTTTCGTTCATAAGTACACCGCGGATGGTACAAATGAAACGTAGTATAAAAACTATATTTTGATACAGCTGAAGGCATATATTAGCAATAACTGTATGGATCTTAGCTTTTAATCGGTACAATATCTCTGGTTTATATAAGTAGACCATCAACTACACAAATCTCCATAGAAGTAGTCATTATTACTATTCTATAAAAAAAACTACTCAAAGTGTGTTATATCCAAGCGCTTAAACTAATCAAGCAATATTAGCACAACAACAGATGTTATAACATTTTTTAAACTGATAAGTTTATACGCTAGTATATGCAACACACTGCATATTAACGTAATTTGAATAGGGAACAAAAATATCGTCAGCCATAGACCTATAGCGATACATAGATCACAGACCATTAACCAGCAGTACATTTGAAAAACTATGTGTCATTGACCGGCCCGTGAAACCAAACAAAGTCAATTAATATTGAAATGGCAAAACGTAATGATCATAAGTCAGCTGTCACTATCCAGAATCAGTATTGCCAACTTAAAAATTAAAACACTATAAAAAATATTGTTTAATATGAAACGTAAGATACCATAGACTCAAACAGGTGGAAAATAATTTTCTAAATCGATAGCAGTTACTTAATTTTTTTTTTTTGGTCTAAAAGAAAACATATAGTTTAAATGCTTTAATGTTATGTTTAATTTCTAATGTGTTTGTCATATTCACAGGTGTCTGAAGTATTAACATGCAGTATTATTATTTTATTGTTTATACTTAGCACCCAGCAAATTTGAAGCTGACCATTACTGCGATGTGTTGACTTATCACGGCAATTTCAGCTTCAATGGACTCCTGGCGCACACATTAAAAGTGGAAATAATGCTACCAAATATTAACAATGCTAAAATGTGCAAAGGAAAGTGAGCACATCGACATAATGAGCACAATAAAATAAGGACTTAAGAAACTGCAATTACAGATACACACAACCACAACAGATACACGAAGGATAGTTAAATTTGTATGCACATTCATTCAAGAAACAAATTATTCGAAGGCAAAGCAGTTACGGCTCCGCTGAGCACTGAAGTGAACTAGGAAGGACGAGTGCTTTTAGGTGCCTACCTAAGAAAGCAAAGTACTCCAACCAGGCACGAAGGCAACAAAGGAGAACTTTACATAACATTTAACAGGCCGAAAAAACACAAGAAGTTAACATTATGAATAACAATGCAATAAAACAACTTAACAAAGGCTGTAATAACATTAAAAACAGCAAAGCCAAAGACAAGTGAAACTCAAATAAAAACAACCTATGCGCCGCTACTGGAGGAACTTAGGTGGAAAAACCTTTTAAGTTCGTTTGGACTTTCGCAAAAGATTTGCACAAAATAACAATTCAAGCAACAAATAAAAGCAGTAAAAACAATAAAACAGCCAAGTAAATACAATAAATACAAATTATAAGTATACAATTTTTGAGCTGTAAGCAACATGGGTTTGTCAGTGGCACTACAAAAGTCAAAATTTCGTTCCACTCTGAAATAGTCCAAAGTGGTTGAAGGCTCTATTGAGAAAACAGACAAAAACTAGTCCAGTTGAAGAGGAAAAAACACTCGTTGGTCTACATAAAAGCCAAATCGCTACGAATAGAGGTACGTAAGTGCTGAGGAAGTGTACTAGAAATGAATAAATGTTGCTTCCGATTTGCATCCATTCGTTATTTTTAAATTACATTCGTTATTCATTCAGTTTTTCAATTTCGGCTCTAATATTCGAAATTCTAAAAAATCTAGTAAACTAAAAACCTTCTTGTAACATTTTGTTCCTTTGTTCACTGACATTTTTTTCTACAATTTTTGCTTTTTGCCTCAAGTGTTGTCTGACGGTTTGGCTACCAGGAAAACGTATACCACATACATAAAGAAGTTCATTTCTTTAATTAAGTCTACGTACTTTGAGCATAGCAAGCAAATTTTCCGCAATGTAACTTAATGTACGCTAATTTGCATTGAGTATTGTTCATTTAGTGGCTATTCCCATCCTATGCCGAGCTCTAGTAATAATGAAATAATTTTGATAAGAACATGCAATAAAAAACTAAGAAGATTTTTTTAGATAGTACCAAATATTAAAGAGTACTTGAGCAATTTCAAAAAAATTTAAAATTGCTTATGCCTTTAATGAAGGAAGAAGAATAATTCAACTATATTTAGTACAATTCAGTTAAAACTTCAACATAATTACCTCAAAAACGTCCAAAATAAAAAATAAGCTACTTAACTATAGCCTAAAGATTAGATATTGACAGCAAGCAAACACAATTTCCATAAATAAGTCACATGTTTTTTATCTAAAATATAACGATATTAGGATTTAAGACAAAAAATTAATTGAGTCAAATAAGTCGGTACAGAAAGAACTTAGAAACTGCTTCGTAGAGTTCTATGCTAATTTTCCATGACATTCTCGGATACTTAAAGCTATATGTTAGGAATAACATTCTCAATACTGTATTCAAGGACTAGAATTGTTGACTTGTCAGTATCTTCCAATATTTCTATGAAGTAAGCAAAAAGTGCGCTTAATCATACAATCTAGTACGTTATGCCACATCTCCATTTTTGGAGGCAATACTCGTACAGTCATTGAACACTTGCTTTAATAATTTATAGATTTCTCAGCCAATATAGTAGGAAATACAGTCTGATTAAAAGCAAAAGCTGCTAACAGCATGTTCTCTTACAAAATAAATAATACATTAATAATATATATATTTAATCATTATTTATGCGTTTGTTACCGACATCTTTGTTGATAACATTCTACACTTTTCAAAAAAAAAACACCATCCAATTATGCTACCATTCTATAAATTGTTGATAAATAAAGACATTTCTTAAATGTATCAATAACTGAAGAATCGCCTTTGGGTGTTCTTTACTCCAAATGTACTAGGTTTCTAATAATGAACTGAAAGTAAGCCCTATTTTAAGGCCAAGAATAATTTTATTATTATTTTTAAATTATCCCTGACTTAACATACTGAAATCAGACGTTATTCAAATATTTATGTATGTTCTTATAGTTTATAAGGTACAAAAAGCATGGCTCTTGAGAAAATATAAAGAACATAAAATTTGACATGTTAGAGTGAGCATGTCATTTTAAATATTATTCAACATATACTGCCTTCACTATAAAAATTTAAATCATTTTACCTTTAAATAAATATTAATCAATGATTAAATATATACCAGCTCCTTGTTTCCACTATAGGGCTGTACTCACACGGTATATACTATTGATTACTTCTCAGAGTTTAACAATTTTTATACAGAATTATTAATATCATTTTTGAACTCATTAATTAAACGATCCTTACCAGTTACAATTGATTAATATATATAGTATATATATAGTAAACTTTCAAACCCAATTAAATCGCTTTTTTAGAGAACAACGTTTAAAATTGTTCAAAATTTATGACAAAAATATTCTGCAATATTTCATAAAGTGGAGTCAGTAAAAAAGGAATGTTATTTCAACTATCAACAACTTTCTTTCAACAAATAAGTGAAAAAAAGTTGATAAAAAGAAAGTAAGATAATAACTATATAGAAAAAATTCAAGCACCAAATATTCAAAATAGTTTCCTTTACCACCAATGAACTTAATTCCATTCAATTAAGTTAAATTACAGCAAAGTTCTCTCCATCTAAATTGTAACCATCTCATTATATACTCTATATATAAATCATTATGTATTTTCTCAAATAACACCCTAGTTCAAAAGACCCATTAAAACAAACAAAGGCTTTTTCTTAAGCACTCATTTCAAACCTACCTAAAAACATTGTAACTGAGAGTATCTAGTAAATACAACGAAAATACAGAAAAGATATCAAATAAATATTTTATGCCAAGTTTTTTACTTTAAAATTTTATAGTTAAAAGAAAGACAGTTGTAACTCTTTGATACTTGAAAGTGGAATGAAATTATATTCTCAAGATTTTTGCAACGCTTAAAAGGACAGTTTCCTAAGCGCATGTACCATATCAGCTTAGTAATGGAAATATTTTTAGTAGAAGAATCATAGATTCTATAGAATTATAAATGCAAAGAAGTACGATATATAGTAATGGTAATTAGCGAATATTTACTTTGCAAATTAAAGAAGCTTTAGACTATAGTAGCAATATATATAATTAAATCTCAGAAACGTAGAATAAAAATAACTTACAATTGTCTTCCGCTGCAGGCTAAAGAAGTTTTTTTGTTAATATATTATTAATCCTTTATTTAGAAAAAATAATTATATCATTATAAATGTATCATTTTTATATGATAAATTTTAGATTTTTTTCAAAACAATTTTTAATTGCACTTTTTTTTAATTTATTAATAAATTAAAAATAATAAATAATATTTAAATTCACAATCCTTCGCAATTTCTATAGGTGCAATTAATTAACTGCAATATTTCAATAATGAAACCAATTAAAACGAGAATATCAATCAACTCATTCGATGCGATTTTAGAAACTGTTATGTGTCAAATCAAATTGTCTTACTTTTTTCTATTCTTCAACCTAAACGGAACTCATTAAATTGTCAAGTAGAGCACGATTTGAAGCTGCTTCCGCCATGTGTCGCCAGTCATAGCCTGTCACCGCCAAGAAAAACTTTTTCGCTTATTTACGCAATTTGTCGTAAGTCGAATATCCTTTCGTATTCCCTTCAGCTCAAGTACACTGAATTGCGTATCGTGTATGTTACCATTCAATTGATTTCACTGCCAACAAGTTCATATATCTTATGACTTCCGATGATGTCGAAGAAAAACGGAATAGAAAAAGTCTTTGTACAATACCTTCACGTATCATGCTCCCATTTTGGAACTTCATTCAGTATTTTGGCAAAAAATTTTTATCAGTCCTGTGTGCCACTCATACGTACCAAGTTTTTATACAGGAAAATCACTTTCGTAATTGGCACACAGCCATATTTTTTTCTGGTATTGTACATTCTACTATATATTGACGCACAAAAAGTCAATTGAAAAGTTGCAGACGACGGTTCTGCGGCACTGCATGGGATTACTTACTTGCTGTATACTGCATATGAGACGAAAACACACAGATTCCTGGTGGAAGATGTCTACAGATATTTATCAGATATGAAGGCTTATTAATTGAAAATATTTGTCAAAGACAGTCTCGCATCGGTTAAGAAAGAAGAACTCGATAATGTTATTAGGTAAGATTTGATTACAGTTTCAATCGCTATACAAACACAATGAGTATCTACTGCAGACAACAAAGATACTAACATTTTTAAAAAAAAGGAAGAAGAAGAAACAAGGCAATGAACTGCTAAATTACAACAAAACATCAAAAGTTATTTAAATAATATTTTTTGTGTAAATTTTCTGCTATTAAAAATTGAAATAAAAAAAAATTAAATAATAAACTTAAATTTATTAAATTTAGTGGATTGTAATGAATTTATTAAAATTTATATGAACGAAAACAGGTATAATTTGCCATAATTGAATGCGTAAATATTTAAATAAATACAACCGCAAATAATTAAAATAACAATGAGAAGCCCACACCGGCAAACACGCCCATTAACATCCGCAGATGGGCGAATGCGTGTATGTGTTCACCGAGCATATGCAGTCCGAGACGTGGAACGCATCCGCAGATCCGAGTGCGTAAGCGGGCGCGTTTTAATGCATTGTTAGTTGGACGACCATTGACACTTGCCAATAAAAAGGCCGCCACAAAAGCAATTAAATTTCAAATTAAATTTAATTGAAATGCGTCATTACGAATTATTTAAATTGTTAATTAGGACTTTTTGTGCTATTTTTTATCTATTTAATGGCACTTATAGACCAGTACGAATCCACTCTGTTTTGCCTCTATACAATATCGAGTTTGTGCGAAGTCGATATTTCGTACATTTTTCCAATTAACTAATAAACTGTTAAAATTATGCACAAACATAGATGGATATGAATGCACTCACAAATGCAGTAGCAGAGTGCAATCAGCTCAAATGTGGCAAATTTGCTATTAAAATGCGATTCTCAGTTATTATTATGCCCTTTGGTGGCCATTGCCAGCATAACAGTAATTATCGGTTTTAGACCGAAGGGAGCAGAGCGCCTGTATGCCTTCGATTTATCAACTGATATTATTTAGTGCAGAAATACAAATCCTGTTATCAAATTACTTCATCCTTCGTTTTGCCGGCACTACTCACTAATTTTATAATGCAATAGAACCAATAAAGGCAATGAAAGCAATGAAAGTTCGTACCCAAAGCACCCAGCCAGCAGTGCATAAGAGATGCAGCATCCACTGCTATTAAGTTGGTCGTATGAAGTAGATAAAAATAAGCCTATGCGTTTTTGGAAATGACAGTATTTGAACTTCACTAAACAAAAGTCAATAAACTTTTATAAATGCTTTCAAGTTATGAGAATTTAAAATTATCTTTTGTTATTAAAAATTTTAAAGTTTTCAACATAAAAATTTATAGCATTTATAGCATAAAATTATTTTAATTTATTTTCGATCATTCCAAAAACGCATATACTTTTTTGACAGACATATGTAAGTACATATAGTTGTATGAAAAGCTTCAAAATTTTTATTATACATAGGTAAGTATATTTTTAAAATAATTGTTAGTTTTAGCGCATAATAAAGTTGGTTTTAATTAACAAAAATAAAATAAATAAATAAAAAAAATTTCAAAATTTAAATAAAATTAATTTAGCACGAAATATAACTTTACCAAAACTTTAAAATCACGAATCTGTATGTTGGGATCCATTAACACTCAATGGAGTCCAAATATTTTCATTTAAAGCATTTTTACTCAATGCTTAAGCGCACTATATCAAAACTCACTCAATTTAATAAATTAGAAACTTACATTAGACAAACAAAACACGAATAAAAAATTAATAACTGAATTTATTGTAAAATTAATTTGAAGTAACTTGTTAAAAATTATTTGTTTTAATTAAAATTAAAACTTATTTTTCTTGGAAACACATAATTAATTAAATTATTTAATAAAAAACATGTCATAAAACTTAGAAGAACATTTCTCGTAATTTTATTGTAAACAAATCTTTAAAGTCTATTGATTAAAATGCTTAAAATATAGCACAAAACTTTTATATTTCTTTCAAATATTAATAAAATAGTTTTTTATCATTTTAATTTTTAAATAAATTTTTTTAATTTTTTACACACTTTTTAATTAATAAACAGGAACGAACACATTTAAGTACAATATCAGCCGTGGACAAAAATTAACTGACTGAAACCGGCTTATCTCACACCAAAAATCAGCAGTAGGGAGACTGTAGCAAAAACAAAAAACAAAAAAAATAAAAATAAAATATACAAAAAAAAAGAAATAAACAAATATATTAAACAAAACAATAACAAATGAGAACCAATTTTTTATAAATTATTTCACAAAAATTGTCAATTATAACGGATTTATATAAAATAAGTTTTTGTTCGATTTTGTCAAGCAAAACAGAAGAATATGAAGAATAATAAAAAGTAAATGAAGTAAAAATAACTTAATTATCATTACTGTAATTATCATATCAGTTGCAATTTAGTTAATTGCAATAAATCTGTTATAAAGCACATGTAAAATAGGAGCAACTCAAGAGGGGTGAACGGTTAAAGAACATTAACTTGTACCTGGTAAATTGTGTATTCTATTTAAAATATTTGGAAGCGAATAAATAATTTATATAGCCTAAGAATTAAACATTTAAACTAGTCAAAACTGAGTGATATCTAATAATTTTATTTCTCTTAAATTATAATTAGAAACTTAAATGTTTATGAATTAATAAGCATATCATATTATATATGAACATTAATTTGCATACCAGATTATGATATATAATAATTAAGATGTAATAACAATACGTGTAATAATAATTCTACCATTCTTGACATTAATGATTTTTATATTTACTATTATTTCATATTTAGTCGAATTTGAGTTTTACACATACATACACATGTAAATTGTTAATCTGGCTATTTATTGTTAACTATTTATTATTAAAATAGTCATCAATAAACACAATAATTCAACCTATACGATACTGGAGACTTAGTTTACTAAATCATTTAAAGCAATTTACGCGCCAAATTTCTTAAAAATTAATTTGTTTGTTTCGTTCCCAGCAACGTCATGAGAGAACATAAGATCTACCTTTTTCCTTTCAAGAGACTGGACTTATATTTCTCAGCATTTCAGGAATACCATTACCACATTTAGATACGATGTAAAATATGACTTTATGTGGATTTATTATGCACAAAACATTTCCATCCTATTTGCTATAAGCAGCTACGCATGAGCATAGCTATAAAGAGTCCTATCTACTATTTCACTATCCTTAATGAGTCGTCAATAAATTATTTTATTGAGAAAACTGCGACATCAAAAAGATTCTTAATATATATGCAGAAATATTTTGCGTAGATTTGTGCAACAGTGTCCATTAAGAAATCGGGCAGATATAGAAGAAACGGGAGTTAAACTACAGTTTAACCAAATGTAAATAAACCATCAACAATCATATTTGGCTTTACAATAATATAAGTTAGAACAATGCATATAATCTTATATATAAAATTTCCATGTCACAATGTTAGTTAGCGTACTCCTCCGAGTACGGCTTTACCGATTTTTACCAAATTTTATATGCTTATTCAGTAGGTCTGAGAATCGGCTACTATCTATTTTTCATACCGCTAAAGTGATTAGGGAGTCCCTACCCACCAAAAATATCCTTATTTCTTTAACAAAAAATTTTTTATATTTTTGACATAAATTTTGTTTATATTTTTAAAAAAGAAAAATTTTTTTCTTAATATTTTATGTAACTACGCCAACAAGTACATCGAGCATTTACATTCACTTCGTTTCTTCGTCTTCGCCTTGCATGGCAGATGGAAAATGTACTAAAAATTTTTCTAAAGATTTCACTAATGATACTATAACAAATACCGACGAATATCCAATATATCGTCGAAGAAATCCCGATAATGGGGGACAATGGCGGGTGGTGCCATATTCGCCTCTGCTAAGCAAGACATACAATGCTCATATAAATGTTGAGTTTTGCAGTTCTGTGAAGAGCATCAAATATATAAGTATGTCCATAAAGGCAGTGATATGGCTGTGTTTAGAGTAGAAAATACTAATGTAAATGCTCCTCCAATGAACAAAAACGGTGAAATTACGTTCTACCAAATTGGTCGGTACATCAGCTCCAATAAAGCTGCTTGGCGTATCTTCGGTTTTCTAATTCATGAACGGGATCCAGCAGCTGTTCAGTTAGCCGTCCATCTTGAAAACGGTCAGCGTGTATTTTTCACGAACGAGACAGTGATTGATCGTGGTACAAATCCACCTAAAACTACACTCACTGCATTTTTTGAATTGTGTAATAGTACGGATGATTTTGGTGCCTTTGCAAGAACATTACTCTATTCACAAGTACCACGCTATTTCACATGGGCTCAAACAAAAAAATGGATGCCCCGCAAGCAAGTTTCACCAGTTGATCCATGTCTCAATTCATTTAAATCGAACGCTTATTTACAGTTAATCCAAGACACACTGAGTGCTTTTATCTTCAACTGTTGTTGGTTAATGTTACTGGCCCATTATCATTATTATTATTTAGAGTCAATCCAAGACAATTTAAATTTGAAGATACAACAGTTGTTGCCAGGGAACTTGGTATCATACAAATCTACTGATTTTAAATTAATAATTTAATAAATAAACTATAATAACTTTGGCGTTTGTTATTTTTATTTTCCTTTTCGTTCATAGCGCTCCATGCCTATTTCATGCATATACCACAGACTTACACACTTATAATAAGTAAGTTACTTTTTGTCTACACTAGAATTTATCTAGAAACTAGAAATAATTTATATGGCAAAACAACGTTTGTCGGGTTATCTAGTCTTATATATAAAATTAACATTGTCAAAATGTTAGTTACCGTACTCCTCCGAAACGGCTTTACCGATCTTTACCAAATTTTATATGCGTATTCAGTAGGTCTGAGAATCGGCTACTATCTATTTTTCATACTGCTAAAGTGATTAGGGTGTCCCTATCCAGCAAAAATATCTTTATTGCTTTAACAAAAATTTTTTTATTTTTTTGACATAAATTTTTTTATATTTTTAAAAAAGAAAACTTGCTATGATATGAAAAGTTGTCTATGAAAATACTGAATTCATAAAACTGCCCCCTAATTTCTGCACTATCGTTGATTCCCAAAATGTTCTCATTGACCGCGTATTTCCAGATGTACACATACAATACAATAGTACAATAGTACGCGATTGGTAATTAAAAAATTGATGACAAACATTATCGAAGCCACAATTTTGAATGGCAAGTTCCGAAACGAAAAAGTTTTATTGACACGAATTCCAATGATTCTCACAGACAAGCCAATTTAATTCAACCATCAATAAGTCACAAGGCCAAACGATGTCCGTTTGTCGGGTTATCTAGTCTTATATATAAAATTTAACATTGTCAAAATGTTAGTTACCGTACTCCTCCGAAACGGCTTTACCGTTTTTTACCAAATTTTATATGCGTATTCAGTAGGTCTGGGAATCGGCTACTATCTATTTTTCATACCGCTAAAGTGATTAGGGTGTCCCTATCCAGCAAAAATATCTTTATTGCTTTAACAAAAATTTTTTTATATTTTTGACATAAATTTTTTTATATTTTTGAAAAAGAAAACTTGCTATGATATGAAAAGTTGTTGTCTATGAAAATACTGAATTCATAAAAATGCCCCCTAAAATCTGCATTATCGTTAATAATGCATTAATGCTCTCATTGACCGCGTATTTCCAGATGTACACATACTATACATAAATCATGGTGGCTGGCAGAAAGAGCCATTAGCAGCAAAAAAATGTGGACGTTGATGAATTAAACTTCAAGATAAAACAGATATTGCCAGGCGACTTAATATCAAACAAATCGATCGATACAGTTTGTGATACCAACGAAGTTGTAAACTATCCAGCAGAGTTTTTAAACGCACTGGATTTGCCAGGCATGCCACCACACATTTTACGACTGAAAGTTGGATCACCGATTATTTTACTTCGGAATTTGAACCCACCACTGCTATGCAATAGTACGCGATTGGTAATTAAAAAATTGATGAAAAACATTATCGAAGCCACCATTTTGAATGGCAAGTTCCGAAACAAAAAAGTTTTATTGCCACGAATTCCAATGATTCTCACAGAATTTTCTATTAGATTGGCATTTACAAAGACCATCAATAAGTCATAAGGCCAAACGATGTCTGTTTGCGGTCTTATATATAAAATTTCCATGTCACAATGTTAGTTACCGTACTCCTCCGAAACGGCTTTACCGATTTTTACCAAATTTTATATGCGTATTCAGTCTGAGAATCGGCTACTATCTATTTTTCATACCGCTAAAGTGATTAGGGAGTCCCTACCCAGCAAAAATATCCTTATTGCTTTAACAAAAACTTTTTTATTTTTT
>NC_051846.1:134737943-134747910 GCF_002237135.1 Teleopsis dalmanni | reverse complement strand
CACAGGTTAAGTGCATTATTAATCGAATGTGTATTCAGACATAATTCTGAAGACTTTGCAGGTAGTTAAAATACTCCACTTGTTTTTCGGTGAACAGTTTCTATGTAGTATAGTAATGATGTTATTATTTGTCTGGTACGTCACTACTCCTGATAAGAATATGAAGTGGAAAAACATTTTTTATTTTGAATTGTATGAATCCCTAGAAGAATGCCCCTCATGACCCAAATTGCCAAGATTTTGCATAATCTCTGTGAGCTTTATTTAAAAGACATTTTCGTAACTTTTAAGTCCTTCTCAGAAAATGTATGGCATGTCCATAGCCTATATGTTTCCTGACTTTAATTGTATAGATGGTTTTAACAGCTATTCTAATGATCTAAATCTAACTCTTTTTCATTTATATAGAGAAATAGACTTAATATTTTACTAGTTGTTTTTGTCAATCTACTCATATTTTTGTAACATAATTATAAGTTTAAAAATAATATTTCTCTAATATGAAAAAAAAAAAACAAAATAGTCCTAATTTATTCATTTTATTATTTTATATATTGTGTATAATATTTAAAATTTTAAGTTTAAATGAATTCATTGATCTCTCTTACTACTGCATGTAGAGATTGCATTAACAGATTAGTACATCAGATTCTTCTTCTCAGGCAATATTTGCTTACCTAATGGATTATATAAAATCTTTAAGTAACTGTGTGCATACGACTTCTCTGAAATATATAATTTATTGTATAGTCAAAAATAAATAAATAAGAATAATTGCTGCGTAAGCAAAGTTGTGTCGTTTAATCTGAAGATGTCCGATATTCAGAAGTAGAAACTTCTTTAACTTAGTTTTAATAGGCGGGAAATTTTAAAATTTTTCAATAATTCCTTTATGTGTATCCAAAAAAAAAAAGAAAAGTAACAAATTTTGAACTCCAGTATTAATATCACATTATAATAATAAATATTAAATTAATTTGGTTTTATTATTTTAGGTTCTAATAACCGTATTAGTTTCCTAGATAAGGTTCTACACACAAGAAAGAATAATATAAAAGCATGAAATAAATAATGTCCCTACAAAAGAACAGTAATGAAATTTAAGAATCAAAAATAAGCAATATAATTAATTAATTCAATTATTCTACATCTAGTTTACGATTTCATTCTATCATAACAAAGCATGTGAATTTGTTAATGAACTTTCACACCAAATTAACAAAAAACTCCAAGTTCGAACATAAAAGTCGAGTACGGCTTTGGGTCAGTTGACTAATGAACGCTGACTCTGAGCTTCAAGTTTGGAAGGGCATGAGTTCAAACCTTGGTACTTGTAGTCTTAAAAAATTATTTACGCATAATCAAATCTAAGAAATAATTTCTAAAGACCACTGATGATGGGTATTTGACAATACTCGAGACGGCTGTATGCTGAGCCATAAATTCAATTAATTAATAAATAATAAAATTTTATTGCTGTAATTTACTACTCTTCAAAATACCAAAAATGTAGTTTCTTTCATCAAAACGGACGTTAAAAATAAACTTAAATTATTTTTTTATATTATAATTTAAGAAATTAGTGTAAAAAATCCATTGCGCTTATTTAATTATATGTTTCTCAATCAACCGAGGTATTTAAATTATTTACTCCATATTTAATCATTACATATATTTAGTAATACTAATATATAATAATATATTAAATGTTAACTCAATTTTGTTGACATTATATATTTAATGATATGTATATATCGTCAGAAACTATATAATATCTGGAATATATACGATTATTAAAAAAAAAATATTTCTATTTTATAATGAAAGTCATTGTAATTTAATTCTTTTGAGAAATTATAGGAATCCCTTTTGTGTTGCAAGTCTAAGGGTTTTCCCACTAAATTTTTTCAGTTAGACTATTTTTAACTTATCGAAACTGTTTTTTTTCCTAAGCCAAAAGCGAAATTCCTAAGATGACTAATGGAACTCCCAGCTCGCGGCTGTCGATCTGACGCATATCCAAGTACATCGCGGAACTAAATTTGAAGTTCGTGATTCTTCCAAATTTCTGTTCAGTATTGAATTTTTGATATCATAAACAATTTTTGCAAGTCAAATTTTGCTGATTTTTCATGAAACTTCATTACATAATCTTGAGCAGAGACGGTACGCTGTCTTACTTCCGTCATGCATTTTTTATTTCATAATTTTCGTATTATTTAATATTCTGCATAATGTTTTGTTTACATTTTATTTATGGAAAATTATTTTGATTTACGACTTTTAATTACGAGATTTTATCGAAATGCATTCAAGCCCGACTCTTCAAAGCCCCAAAGCTCAGTGCAGTCTTCTGTTTGGCCTCGCTTGATTACTGCCAGAAACTTGATATTCTCTTGTTTATTTTCATTGTTTTTTTTTGTTATATCTTCACACTTTAAACAATTTTGTTAATAATAAATAATTACATTTTTTTAACATGTTTTTATAATATTTGCACGTTTGATCGATGTTTCTTATTTTCAAGAATTTTCCATATATAGCGATAACGAAATACGAGTAGCAAAGTTGAATAAACGACTTAAAGAATTAAAATGCAATTACATTTTTTTTATTTTGTTTTTCTTTTTTATTTAAAAAAATGTAAAATTTCACTAAATTCGATGAATAAAATAATAAAAATGTGAATAAATAAAAAGTTGCAACGAACACAAAATTCTTGTACTTCTAAGTCTAATTACGTAAAGCAGTTACAAATTGTGAAGATGTAGCGCCTCTATTCCCGTCATGGCACATAGCCATAGTTGTGATATGTTTGGCCGTACTGGTGTGGATGGTGTAAATATGGTATGCTGCCGAAGGTGTAAGCGGGCAGCACAGGTGTCGCTGATTTCGCAGACGATGTGGTCGAGGTTGAAGGTCTAATTTGTGGCCTCTGGTTAGGTCTTACGCAATTGAAAAACTCAGCAACGAATACCGCAACGAGTACGGCTAGTAACGCACCCAGCGAAGCACCGGCCAATACATCTGACCAGTGATGATGATAATCGGCGACACGTGTCAGTGAGACATACCAAGCGAGCATTATGAAAATGAATTGCAATAAATGCTTAAGTAGCTTGGAAGCACGTGTACTAAGCGTCGACTGCAAGTATATGGACACATATAGCATAGCATAGAACATGAGACTCGCGTGACCACTCGGGAAGGAGACAGTTGCTTCCGATATCATATGCGCTGTGGCATTTGAGTTCTTGCATGTATAATCAGTGATGTAGCGTCCGAAGTTGGTAGTGTTTGAGCAGTTGGTACCGTCTGGCAGTTCTGGTTGACACACAGCAAAGAAATGTGGACGCAAGCGTCCTGTTGAATGTTTGGTAATCATTGTAGCAGTTATTGTCAAAGCAAAACCAAAAAGAAATATTCCTACGTGTTTGTAGCACTGCAATAGGCGGTAGCCAATACGACAACCTGTACCAGCGTTGGGTTTTCTTTTGCATGCTGTATTGTTAAGTCGTTTGAACAGTTCCACAGTTAAAATAACGAGACAAGGTACTCCCAATGAAATAAGTAACACTACTGATGATCCGATTGTGCTTTGCAGGAACGGATACTGCAATGATTCATCGTGGCAGAAGAAGCCCCGTCGAAAAGGCTGGAACCACTTTAATATTGCAAAGAGCATGAAACATGCCGCAAGGAATATGAAAATATCGAAACAAGTGCGCGCTGTTTTCGTTAATTTCGACATCTTAAATTGCTTCTTCGAGGTTGTCAAGTAGACTTTCACACGCGATTCGAATCGTCTCGATTACTTGGCTACTTATGTGCAATCAGCGATTTCGTATGCAAATGTCAATAAATTCCACAATATCTTCAAATATCAAAGTTATTAACTCGCCGTCACAAACCGAGCACAAATCTACTAATGCACACTTCTTTACCAGACCGCGTTTTACGATTGACTAACTTAAGTCGTTTGCCTATCAAAGCGCTTAACTCAGTCTAAGCGTGAGCGGCGCTGCCATGGTGAGGAAAATAATAAATATTAATAAGAAATAAAATAAAGATGAAATAAAATGAACATAAAATCGAAATGAAAGAAGTGTACAAATGTATTATACCTCTTCGCTTACAACGCAGTCTTTGGGTTTGGACAAATCAGTGTCTCAGCTGTTCGCAGCCGCTGCTCTGTATCTCAGTGCATACGTATATGCCCGCTCGGCTTGAGTAAATACGATACGTACGATTCACGTACGTTTCTATGTACATTGTGTTGATTGAATTTTTATTTTAAGCATTCCAAGAGATTCAATCGCATTTATAAAATTCCAGTTATTTCACCTCATACTTGAACAGGTTTTAAAAAAACCCACCGTAGTGGTACCGCAGTATCTCAGCTACCTGCCAACAAATCTTCGACTCTCATTATCCATTCGCTTTGTTTGTAAAAGACTTGTCTTTCGGTTTGCTGCTTCTTTTGTGCCATCTTTTTTCTTTGATAAATTTTTGGTTAAATATTAAATCTCACATTCTCATGATATTTTTCTGCATAATTTTATGAGTAGTCTTGTTTTTCGGGGGCAACCCAGAGCCCATGCGAACCTCATCAACCGTTTCAATTGCATGCAAACTCTTCCATTGATGCTGTTTTCACCGCTAATAAATAAACACTCGTAAACATGGGCCTCGCCATTATTAATGGTAGGAGTATTTGGCAGATTTTTTTGCTGTGGCATTTGTTGTTGCATTCGCAAAGTGGTTGGGAATATCTTGTGCAGCTACAGGCGCATGAAAATGCATTTCGATATGCATTAATATAAATATCTATAAGCTCTCATAATGAGCTTAAATAACAATGCGAATACCAATCTCACCCGTTGCAGTGGCACTACACTATTTAGCGGCTACTTAAGTTCTCTCCTTTGAAAAGTTAACAACTCCATCAAATTAGAGAAAATCAAATATGTTATTTATTTTATACATTGTATGTTGTATTAACATTTTCAGTTTTTTTTTTTTTTCATTTTTTTAACTTGTTTATAAATGTCTGAAAATCGAAATGCATTTCCACTTTGGCTATCGTTTTGGAAAAAACTTAAATGATAAAAGAAACTGAACTTAATTATGAAAGCCATGGCCTTAGGCAGATTGAATATTAAAATTTTTTTTAATTAAATTCAAATTCATTTAAATTTCTTGTTTAACAAGTTTAAAAAACAAGTCTCGGAAAAATTTGATAACAAAATCTTCACTTTCATGCCTAAAAACTAAATTAACATTTTATTAATGGAAAAATTAAATTTTGTATACAAAAATCTTAATGAAAATATTAAAGGGACCAGACGTACCTGTGCACTGAATTTGTATCTTTATGTAGCTAATCTGTAGTAATTCAGTGGAAGAACAATTCTGTTTCTATAACAATAGTATGTAACAATTTGGCTTTGTTCGTTTAAGTTCATTTGAAAACCTAAGATTAGGAAGTCAAAACATATAAATCCACCAGCAACCAAAAATATGTTTATTATATATTAAAAAATACGAAGAAATAGGAAAAAATTAAGCGGAACTAAAAAGTAAAGAATCCTTTAGTATTCAAATAGATATAATATTAATACAAGAGCTAAATCGATATGAAACACTATAGTCTATGTGGGTTTAAATTAGCAATTAAAAATTGGATAGAAATAAACGTCGTTATCACTTTTCGAAAACCTGTATCCTTATTTAAAAATTTTCCAATATCGCCTACTTAAACACACAGCCCTGAAATAAAGACTCTGAGCGATACAAGCTACCGACTAAAGATCTATGATCCTACAGAAATAGATAATCGCTACAAGATATACGAAACAGACAAAAAATTTTAGACAAACAAAATTAATCCGAGAATACAATAACTCACATATGTCAATAAATTTGTTGAGAATCAGAAGAAAAGTCGAGAAAAATTGGCGTAATAGACGTAAACAAGGTGAGTATATAAAACTAGATGGTGACAGGTACAAATAAAAATATTAACATACAAATAATTTATATAATTAGAAGTCTATCAGGAACTACAGACTAAGAAAGAAGTCCTAATATAAAATATTTTGTATCCTATCTGGCACATTATTCTTATCAGTTCTTGTTTTGATATTGAAGACAACAGTCTTGAACATCAAATAAGAAGATACAAAACAATCTCTTATTATAGTTATTTAAAATCGAAATTTATCGTTTAAGATATGTAAATAACAAGGACTTATGCCATAATAAAAGAGTTCATATAATTAATATGTATTCATTCTGTAAGAAGTACAATATTTTGACAAAACTGAAAAATAATCATTTAACAAAAATTAACTTTCAGAATATCATAAAAAATTGCTTAAAGACTGTCTCAGGTCCTATGAAAGTACAATATGATGGCCATATAAATGTTCCTAAACTTAAATCAAACCACTAAGAACTGTTTGATTCGAAGAAAAATTGCATAAGTACTCACTCAGACATAAGAAATTGTAGATTCCAAATTCAGTTTTAACTTTAAGCTTTAGTGGAAAACACGTACGCTGATGCGCTAATGATACCCAATACCTCTTCGATAGAATATAGCGTCTTTATTCTTGTTTCACAGACGAAGATTAACACGTGTTCATTATTTTGTGATAGTAAAACGGAAGTAGGTTTTACATTTCTTCAACAACTAGGTTAAACACGAGGGAACAAGTTTGGAGTATTTTAAATAATGTTATGTACCCCATGTTAACTACAGAACTGCATAAAGACAGCCTGGAACTATTTAATTAATATCTAAGCTTAGTATAACCTGGGCTCATGAGCGTCTCTTTCTTCAACTCAGTTGACAGCATCTGTAATCAGTATTTCTGACATCCAACCTCTCTGCAAAATTACGAAGAATGTGGAATCAAAACATCCATTTTGTTAATTGAGAAAATTCGAACCTTCTTCGACTTCATACTTCTACTTAGATCTAACTTCTTAATTAAAATTGATGATCATGAGGTCTAAATGACATAGAACAGGTTTTGAATATACTGAGGCAGTATTAGAGGGAGTAGCGAATAGAATATCTAACACTGTTACAAAATAACACAACATAATTAGAAATGTTTGTAACATGCAGTGCCGAAATATGGTAATAAAAGAAGTACAGGTGACAATCAATCTATGCAATGCAATATATGTTCTAGTACATTTCTATATGCATATATTATTGCCCATATAGTACATAGTTGAAGTAAGATGGTATGTAAATTAGATAACTGTAGATTTTGAAAATTAGACTATTCTATTGGAAAATTTTTTAGAAAAAATTCTAATCATAGTCTATAATTATTAACTATGTGACAAAAATACGAGAAACCAATAATAAAGAATTCTGCATATTTGTACACAATACAGATCTTAACGAAGATAAGTTATTTTAACAGTGCACCGACCGGTTGCAAGCATGCACTTTTAATTGTAAGGAACCAGACATCAAAACAACTATAGAGCGTTTGCCCTCTATGTAAATTATCTGAAAATATTATCAATATATATGTAGCTGTTCCATTAGCATAGCATAGTTCAAAGTAATATATAATAATTTATCAGTAAAGAGCAACAGCCTCTTAATTTGAATATGAAGCAAATCTTGATCAATCGCTCATGTCGTTATACAAATATCTGCATAAAATTAAAATCAAGTTAATATATACAATAATTTAAAAATATAATTGTATTAATGAATGCACTTTTAATGCACATTACAATTAATATAAGATTTAGCAATAGAAATTTTATTGGAGAGTTTTTATTTTCAAATTAATTGACGTATATATTTCTAATTAAATTTCTTAATTTCGGAGTAATTAATGTAGAATAATGCGCAATAAAAGGTTTTATATACTTCAATCACAAAAATTGTTAAAAATAAATAAAATTAATTCGCAAACAAAAAAGTGAGCCAGATCTAGAAATACCTCAACTTATGATGCATATTAGAATTCCATCTTATTTATATTATTGTACAACGCAGAATGAATTGTACTTTCATTTCCCATTCTGCTATATTTAGAATTTCAAAATAACAATAAAATCAGACTTACATAAAATAAATGGTTACAGATTAAAAAAATTATGTTTTGATGATACATCACAATTTCATGATTCAGTGCTGTCATTTACGTGATTTGTTGACAACAAATCAGAAAACGAACAAAAAAAAATATTTTTATCTTTAACGATTTTACATGAAGATGATGATTCTTATTGTTTTGCTCGACACATTCATTTTTTTCTTATTTTTTTTTTTTTGCAAACTTAAATAAATTAATTGAGTAAATATATTTTTTCTTATATTTAAGGTCTGGTGCCAATTATATCTGCTTATGAAGCCACATCAGCACTTTTCCATGGAAGTTCCTAAATAAAACAAGAGTGACACATGTTAAGTTAGATAAATCTTGCGGGTGTAGTTGAGGTTGCTCCAGATATAGTTTAAATTCTTTGCAAGTTCCTAAATAAAACAAGAGTGACACATGTTAAGTTAGATAAATCTTGCGGGTGTAGTTGAGGTTGCTCCAGATATAGTTTAAATTCTTTGCAATGGAAGTTCCTAAATAAAACAAGAGTGACACATGTTAAGTTAGATAAATCTTGCGGGTGTAGTTGAGGTTGCTCCAGATATAGTTTAAATTCTTTGCAATGGAAGTTCCTAAATAAAACAAGAGTGACACATGTTAAGTTAGATAAATCTTGCGGGTGTAGCTGAGGTTTCTCCAGATATCGTCTCAGTTCTTTTCAATATCCACTTAATTTTCCATCTCAATATTTACTAATTTGTTTGGATGCTAAGTCCCCACCATCCAGATATAATAAACCAATTATTTATAGAAACTTTATACATAATTGCTTAGCAACTGGACAAATTGAATAAATACAAAACAAGAATAGACTTGATTTGATAAAAAATGAGTACAAAGTTCTAGACATTAAAAGAGGTTTGTCAAGACGGAGCTTATTACATAGACAAATACAATGTAGTATATAATATATAGTCTGTATATTTTATGTGAACTACTATCCCCATAAAATTAAATAAAAACATTTTAATAGATAAATTAGAAGACAGTCGTTAAATTAACCTTCTAATAATTTTTACAAAAATACAAATATTACATGAAATGATCTGCATTTCCCATATACTCTTGAAAAGAATACAAAACAATATATTATAAATATAATGTGAGATTAAAATGTTCTAGAGCACTAATAATATGAGTTATTTATTTTAATTAATTCTATGAGAATATCTGTATTATTATCTGTATTTGCGTATACAATAAATACAATCACATTTGCGTATACAAAATGCGTATGTAGTTAGGTAAAAACTTTTCCAAAAACCATTTGAGAATAATTTTTATCAATTGACTATATGCCATAACTGCTAAAGCAAACAAACAGATTTGTTTTTGGTATGAATTTACAAATAAAAATAATGAAACATTAATAAATAATAATGAAGATATATTGTTATGTTCCTATTCCTTTGCGTACTTTTTTGCAAGTTGTTCTGGTGTTTCATTTTCAACCTGTCTTGTTCTTTAACTTCCAACTCATTTTCTCGCTACGCTGCGGTTTTACTAGTTTAGCTTAATGTCAAATGTTCACTATGTTGTTCATCAGTTTTTCATTCTTAAGATGTCTTATAAATCTTGTCACTGCTTTTTTTCTAGAATGTCTTCAAAGTATTACCTGTTTGGAGGCATTTCTATTATTTGAATAAATTAATTGTAAGTGAAAAGTTTTCTTTTATGTTATCAAAAATTTAATATTTAACAACCATTTAATGAATTTAATTTTTGAGTCTTCATATTGTTATATCGTATTATATATTGCTACTCGTATATATACATTGTTTGAAAAGAATAATTAAGAGCTAAATAGAATTTAATATATTTAAATGTTT
>NC_051846.1:134728551-134737843 GCF_002237135.1 Teleopsis dalmanni | reverse complement strand
TAACATTGTGTGCAGAACCGAATACAGCCTGTCGAACTTATTATTAATCGAACACATATACAATATATGTATATTTACATAGAAAACCATGACAAATAAGCATATTTTTCGTGATTTGTATACTCTTCGTTTTCCAATAACGATATATTTGAGAATCTGCACTAAGTTATTCTGTTTTAATAGGAAACAGCCTTTAATTTTGGGTTCTGAGGCTTGAAAATTGGGAGATGATATATTTTCTATGTCCCGCATTTATACCAAGATATAAATTTCACAGGCGATTTCGGAACCGCATATTAAATATAAAAGAAATATCAAAAATATAGACATCTTTAGTTCTTTCGACTGTAGAAGAGTAAATCAAGAGTAAATCAGGAAATATTCCAAAACATGAAATATAATGTTAAATATATAATAAATATGAGGAATAATTTCCAGTGATAATGGTTATTTGACAATATTCGAAACAGTCGTACGGTCAGCCAAAAATTCTCTTAACTAAAAATAATCAAATTTTGTTCTTGCAATTCACTACTGTTCGAAAAATCTCTCTAGAACTTTATTTAAATTATATGAAACTTAAAATTATTTAATCAAATGTCGCAATGGTATTGAATTCTAGTGACTTAAGGAAGTGGTTCAGGAAACACTGTAAACAGTAAAGAATACTTGAAAGAAATTAGAAAATAAAAAAAAAATGTATACTCGTTCGTTTTATTTATATTGATATTTTTCATATTTGACGTCGAACACGAATTATTTGTAGATAATTTTTAAACTTACATTTTGATCTGTAAAGAGCATTCGGTTCTTCAAAAAGAAATGCTGTTGTTCGCAGACTTTTCTTATTGACTGTAATTCTTACAACACGCGTTTTTAATCACTTGTAGGGTTTCTGGTTGATACAAAATACAAGCCAGATTTCCATATCTATAATTAATATATTTTTAAAACCATTATTTGTTTAATATTGTTTATTATAGTTATTTATTTTTAATTTTTTTTTAATATTTTTTTATTTTTTTTTCTGTTTGAAGAACTTTACTCTTCACTCGATCATACGAAAACTATTGACATAATTCAAATTAAGTATGTTTGAATATTCATTAATGTCACTGTAGAAATTATTGCTTTGCTCGTATCTAATGAATTTCCCTGACTTGCTACTACGAGTACACAAAAACTACATTTATCGTGTGATTTATGCTCGAAAAATTTTTGATTTCTTATTAAAAAATCTTCTGTGAATGTTTATTTCTGCGTAAAATACGAGTATACAAAGAAGTAATCAAAAGTAATCTAATAATTAACAAATAACTCGGTACATTGACGTAGCGCCGAGAAACAGGTTGAGGCCCGAGCACTCTAAAACGCACCTGTTATCTCAGTTGAGAAAGCGAACAAGTTGCTTCGTGGCGGTGAGGAGGAGAGGTGTTCCACAGTGCCTAGCTGTAATTATAATTGTCTTATTTGCTGATAGAGCACACAGTGAGACATTTGTATAACAATTTGTATATTTTATTTATACACAAATAAATTAGTTATCACAAATTCCAACGTAAATTGAAGATAATGTGGAAGTAAGACTTCGCCGCGACGACATTGCAAAGGTGCAACGTATTTAAGTGGGTCTACGTAGCACTGGCCAGTCAGATACAATCGCCTACGAGTGGAAACAGAATTTCACATATTTTTTCAATTTGTCTTAAGTACATAAGCGGTCGTGGCATTTGTTGGGTTTTTATTTCATTGAAAAGTACGGGTATTTAACTTAGGAATCTCGTTTATGCGGCACATAAGTAATTTTTCAATTTTTCTTTATATTTCTTTATATTTCATTGAAATTAGCATAAACGACGTTTTAAGTTCTGCCATAATTTTACTTTCGATAACCAAAGGAGGGGGCAGACTAAGCGGCGTGGAATTGAAATTACTTTAAAAAGACATCGACATTAAAACTGCAGAGCATATAAGGTCTTATGCACTTATTTGAATAATTATATCTGGATTAGAATGGTAATTTCCTATCAATTACATATGAAATAATGTATAATGAAGTAATATATAGGCACTACTGCTTGCCTAGTTTATGGAAATTATTTATAAATAATAGATGAAATAAAGTGGTTTACATTGGCATTAAGACTCGCAAATAGCAGATATAGTCATTTTTCACTAGCAAATAAAGATAACTTAATGACATAGCAATCAGTTTTAAATGCCTAGTATTTTATATGATAACTACAATAAAAAGCATTAAGGACGATAGTTTCACTTGATTTGTATGCCACGTATTCATCTCTATTCGGCAGTGGAGAATAGTTGGTTCACTATTGATCACAAATTATTATTTTTGCACACATTCAATATTGAGAGTAAAAGTATTAAATCAGCTAAATACTATTTTCTTAATATAAAAATAGAATAATTTTCATTCATTCAGATCAAATTTTGTCAATTAGAAATAAAGATGATCCTACGAGAAATTGAGATAAATATTTTGTTTCTATAATAAAAGTGCATAGACGTAAACTCTAGAACGTTGTTATGCTACTTAAATTGAATAAGTATATGTATATATGTTTATATGATTAATTGGTTGGTTGGTTGGTTGGTTGCAGTAGCAGTCCATTAGATAACTTTCATGTATCTTAATCAGTGATTTTCTACCGTTTTGATATCACATTCCTAGCAAGAACACCTTATATATAACAGTAGAGACCGAATTCATCCCGTCGAATTTAGATTTAATTTAATAGATCTCTCGTCTTTACCGATGAACAGTCTGATAAAAAAGTGTCTTCTTAAAAACCTATATCTTCTACACACCAAAGCTGGGCATCCACAGTAAGAATGTATTATATTGCGGGTTTTCACAACTTCTACGGATTATGAGGAATGCGCAGTTTTTCTGCGACGGTTGCTATGATTATATATGGTTTATATGATTGATAATTATAACTTAAATAAAGGCATAGCTTAAATAAATTATAACTTAATCAATAAAATATAACTTAAATAAACTTATTACGTATAATATAATTGCAATAAATCAATTACACAAACTATTTATAAGTTTGCACTCCATCATCTTAGCTTGTGTTCACTGATAATATTAAGATATTTTGAATATTAAGTTTTTAGTAATAATAATAATAATACTTTATATATTTTATATATTTATATTTATATATTTTATATTTTATATATATATATTTTTATATATTTTTTTGAACTAAACACAGTGTTGGTAGTGTTGGTGTTGGATCATTAGTGTTGGTAAAGAACTCTTGCAATAGTGACAATGACTTATTTTGTAATTCTTTTATTGAAATCTAGGAAATCATAATATCTATTTTTAGATGGAGAAGAAAGACCATAATGATTCAAAATGACAGCAAAACTATGCTTAAAGCGCTAAAGAACACAATTACGCATACTCAATGACTGGACAAAACTAGCA
Source organism: Teleopsis dalmanni (assembly GCF_002237135.1). Lineage (NCBI taxonomy): Eukaryota > Metazoa > Arthropoda > Insecta > Diptera > Diopsidae > Teleopsis > Teleopsis dalmanni. The sequence goes on along the minus strand of NC_051846.1, from coordinate 134,734,380 downwards.
CATAACTTGTAGGAATCGGTTCTAATATGGTACCTGGTAAGGTTGATTCCCAAATACTCTCAGCTTTCTTGAAAATATCGGATGTATTCTGTAGAACGTTTTTGCAATACATAAAGTACGCAATGGACTTTTACGGTCTGAGTCTTACGCGACTGTTTTCGATACGGAGATTTATCGGGATTACCACTGAAAATAATAAAAGCATTGTATTGAAAAAGATTTGTATCGTATATGTCTCCAAAAAGTATTAAACAATATTTCAAATATATTAGTTAACAATTCTTTATAAATTAAACTTGATAGTTAACGAAAAATTTTCTGCATTATTAACGAAAAAGTTTCTGTTTCCCAGGGCAACGTACCGACCTATACTACGTAAGTCGTCGTGGCAAAGTGTTAACAACTTGAAATTTTAAGAACTTCAGGATCCGAATTCCAATCAACTTCTTTCCTCTAGAAAGTCAGCTTTTAAGGAGAAAATACGAATGAATTGAGATGATGTTATTTGCTAGTAATATACATTTAATAGATCTGGAAAGAAGTGAATTAAATTAGGAGGTCTCCAGATCTAGCCGCAGATCTTTTCAAACATCCTTCATATAATAAGACACTATTATTTTACTGTGCAGTTTATTACTTATTTTTAGTAATATATAATTTACTTATTAAAAAATTTAACATCTGTAAAATGATACTTAAAAAAAAACTAAAATAATTTATTACTTAATTCGCAAATACAAAATTATGTCTGGTCCACAGGTATTTAGAGGAAAAAACTCGCACAACGTATGTCTACAGTGCAATATAAAGATTGAGTAGAAAAGACTGGCTTTCACACTGAAACGTGTTTAAATCACATATTTCATGGTATTTTATGGAAATATTCATATTAATTATTTGTTTACTAAGTTTTGTTAATGTTAATACTTAAAGTTAGTATTGTTGTTGGGTTTTATTAATTCACAGTTGTTTGCTGTTAAAAATTCAAAGAAAAACACAAAGTATTTCGTATTAAAATTAATTGTTTATATTCAGGTATTCCTTTTGCTTTATTCATTCATTGTTTATAAAAATTCATTATTATTATTACTAAACACAATAAGTCATTATAGTAGACTTAAAGTCATCAGTTTTTTGTTACTAAATACAATAAGTTATTATTATAGACTACACTAACTAAAAGGTATAATCATATAATAAAATTTAATAATATTTACATAAAATTTGAAGATAAATATTGACTTCTTATTTAATTTTTAATGGTTTGCTTCACACATACATGATCATCTGATAGTTATTCTTGATGTAATTTAATGTATATGACATTATATGACATAAGACATCCATATTTTTATACGATTTTATGGTATAAGCTAACCTTTTAAAACGACGACACTTCTATGTTTTAAAATGACAACATTTCTTTATTCTAAAACGACGACATTTCTATGTTATCTGGTAAAAAGATATAGATACATTCTATATTCTAAACTTATAGCAATTTTCAAATACATGAATAGCGCTTATTTATTTTTAGAAACTGTTAGACAGTTTTGTTAATACACATACATAACGTCCAAATAATATTATATATTATTATATATAATACAATATCTCATATAAATTAAGTTCGTATATTAAATTACTACTACTATTGAAAATAACTTTTTTATGAAAATTTTTTTTTTGTAATCATTTAGAACAAGAAAAATGCAACAACAAAATGTAGTGGGTCTTATTGGCTCTATATTAAAATAAATAATAAATAATAAAAATAATAAAATATAATAAAATTAAATAAACTCATTCATTAAAAAAGATCTATACCTCAAAGCAAAGATTAAAGAAATATATATACCATATAAATGTTTTTTTTTTGATTTTTTAAGTAAATTATGATAAAAGAAACCATGTTTCTTTATAGAAATTATTGTTTAAATAGACACGTTTTTTAAACAGTAGTGAATTACTACAACAAAAATTTTTTATTTTTATAATTTAATACTTGGACGGTTGCATGATCAGCAAAAAATACAATTAAATAATAAAAAATAAAAAATTTTTGTTGTTGTAATTCACTACTGTTTAGAATACGTCTCTATAAAAGTTTTTTACTTTTCTTGTAGTTGACATTTTTTTTACTGCTAATTTGCGCAATGAATAGTGAAATAGTATGATTAAACTCTCAATTTTTAATTATGAATTCGTTTAAGAAATATAAGCCAACCTAGAATTGCTTTATGGTGCTCAGTTGTGGGATTGCACAAGCGAAGAACACATGAAAGTGATTCAACGTTTTCAAAATAAAGTGTTAATCCTATAAATCCCACAATGATCCTATAAATACACTGTGGTGTGTCAGGAACGCATAACGTTGATATATCATAGTAAGCCACAAATGATGATCTCCATCAGGACTTTTAGATAAATTTAATCATTGACAAAATAAAGAAAAAAATTAACAGGCGGAGACACAATACAGTAGGCCTCATGGACATGTAAGCGAAAAAGTTTTGAATCTTCTGAATTATTCATGCCTTATCGGATGTTGAAATTAAAAGAAGATTGTACTTCTTTGTAATTGATGAAAACAGGAAAATTTCAAATAAATATCCCTTATTAAATGTTTAATTATTTTTTATTAACAAACTGCTTCTTAGTTCTAGAAACAACTGTTACAGTGCTATGCGACATTCTAAAATTTAATAATAAAATCGAATTTGATATACTAAAGGAATTGTTTAACTTAGTGATCATTTTGGGATAAATATAGCTTGCAGAAAATTATATTTAAATGATATGATTAAAATTAGTACTTAACTTTTTTCAAGTTAAAAATTGCACTAAAAATAGTAAGAAAATGTAGTATATATACATTAGTAATATACAGTAGTACCTCAATTTTTACACATATTCCCTTTTTCCGAATTACGTGTTCATCGGTTGCGATATCCGAAAATTATGAACTGACTACTTGCGGTAAATTTTGATATATTCTAGCACGCTACTTTTGTGTATGTGGTCTTTGACCAGATAAAGTTCGGGAAATTACTGTTGATTATATATGGCTGACTAATTTCATTCTGAAATGGAGCAATGGATTTTTAAATCTAATTTGAAGCACTCTTGTTGATGGTAAAACTCAACGCGATACTCCATACGATTCAGGATTCAACATTTGTTTAGAATTGACGCACCAAAACGATTCTCTTTGAGATAAGAGAGGTTTAAGATGTTTCTGAGTCTTCGAATCATTACAGAACTAAACAAAGGAATCGGCTTAAATAATGCTTAGTTGCAATTTTTTTTAAAAATATTTTTACTTATACATTTTTGTACAAATGTTTTAATTCTGAATATTATATATAATAAACTAAGATACTAAAGAGATGTGTGCAAATACCTTTTAATTTTGGATGCGTCACTGGCGACAACTTCGAAACTTGGTTTTCACTATATGCGAAAATTAGGTACTGTAAATTTTTTCTACATCTTGTTCTTAAAAATATTTGAAGTGATATTATTAATTATTTTGATTTACTATATATGTAGACTATAAAAAACTAATACCTCTCTTCATATAATTCAAAGCGACTCTCCTAACCGTTCAATCTAAACTTGTAAACTAAACTAAATTAGCAGTAAATTAGAGTAAATTAAAGCAAAATATAAATATAATTGTAAATGTAAATTTCCAAGTAATCATTACAGTTAAGTCGTTGTAATTCTTAAAAGTAATTAATGAGTAATATTTTCACACGTGCTTCTTTATTATGATAATTGCTCTCTACAAAAATCTACTCTAGAACGTGTGGAAATTGAATATTCTAATGCTAAACAACGCAATAATTAGCATAGAAATTAACACGCCAATGAATGTAATAATTACGTTCACATATCTAACGCTTCGCTTCAAAGTTCAAACCGAAACAATCCATCAATGCGACTTGTTTGGCGCTACTCTCAGGAATTTCTCATCGAAATAAAGTATTTTTGATTTGTAAAACGCACGAGGTGTGAGTTAATCATTTACGAGAAGCTCATAATGATGATTAATGATCAACAATAAAAATTTTAAAAACAAATAAACTTTTTATTAATTTATAGCAACAAAAAAGCTACATATAAATATAAAGCTATAAAGTAATATATTTCAGCAGGGAATTAAATAATAATTCAATAATGAATTCTTTTGATTGTTTGACAATATTTATTAATAATTTAATAATGCAATATTACATATATAAATAATGTAATAGGAATAATAATGATAAAATGCTCGATATTGTTGATAGGGTATTCGGTTATGAATGGCTAATACCCAGGGTCTTTTAGTTTTTTTTTTTTTATTTCGATTTTAAAATAATTTGGTTAATGTAAATGTAGTGCATTTTTTGACCACAGTTCCTTTAATAACGAATTTCGAAGACTAAGTTTTGAAAAACTATCACAGATGGATGTGCATAATTTATACACAGAAGATCATAACTGGAAAGTTATAATGATGATAATGAAAGGTATAATGATCTCTTGTTGTACCTAGCGTTATTATAATAAAACGTACTTCTTTTCTTAAACAGTTTCGGCTCTACTACATCAATAATTTACTTTTCTATAGATACTACTCTAGGCATTGGGTGCAATTAATATATAAAGCATTGTTTTGTCAGATGAGAATAGCGCACTATAACTCTCTTATTATGCTTGATCTATTGTACAATGATGATTCTTAGACAACAGCGAAGAAATTGTATTAAGAACATTCTAGAAGAAAATTGAAACATATGTGTCCTGTATGCGTTGATAACAAAATAGGATGATCAATTTTATAAGACTTTCTGAGGTATTGACATAATTGAGCTCATTAACATTCAAAGGCTTTGCTAGTTTAATCATGTAAAGAGAATAAATAAAACTGCATCAACGAACAAAGGTGGTACCCGTTGTTAAAAAGTGCGGTGGCAGTAGTTCGTTGATTTAAAATTCAAACAAGTGATAGAACCACATAATGGATGATACCATTAGAATATCAAAGCACGCATTAGGATACTTATTTTTTTTATAAATGTGATCTTTGGCACAATTTGTTATTCCATCTTGATCTTTTCAATTAATCGTACTTATCGTACTTAAACTATTTTTCCATCACGAATTACCATCAGCTTCAAAAAAGATGCAATATATTTTTTTATCGATTTATTTTAATATTAGAATTATCATGGAATTATCATTGTATTAAAATTATGATTTAGAAAAAGGAAGAAACTTCAGGGGAAAGAGATGTAAACATATAGGCTTCTCGGCCTTATGGCTAAGATCAAAGTGTAGTATTTAGAAAAACCAATTTTTTTATTTTAATTTCTTTATTATTGTGTTTTTTAAATAATAAGAATAATTTTTAACTTTAGCTTATTATATACAATATAAAAAAAGTAACTTTCACATATTAGTTTAATATTCTTACGTACCAATAGTACGTAAGGCATGATCAAGGTTCTTTTTTGATGGTTTTTAGTGCCATATCAAAACCGACTTACTGAATTTTATCAGTAATTTTATTAAATTCTTTGATGCTGGGCACCTCAACTCAATTAGTATTTTTTGGTGTCAAGTTTGTTGAACAAATCAGAAGGAACCATTTTCAGTAGATATTGATAGATTACCAACAGATCTCTTTGTATTTATCAACAGAACTCTTTGTATTTGGATATCTCCCATTCCTTCTATTATAATAGAAAATTACAAACATTTTTTCAAAATGTAAATATTAATAACATATGAGTAAGAACTGTAGATAAAGTTTTAAGAAAGCCTTCGAAATAATGTGAT
>NC_051846.1:134724521-134728451 GCF_002237135.1 Teleopsis dalmanni | reverse complement strand
CCTTAAATACCTTACATCCCATTACGCAATTCCACACCATCTTCAAATATTAATAACTGAAATAATAATTGTAATTAATAAATGTAATTATTTTTTCAAAGGAACTTATTCACTACCTTTTATAACTTCGTTTGATTTGATTACGTTTCTTAGTTTTTGGCACGCATTTCTTCTGTCAAATACCAAAACAATATCCAATTTGCGCTCTTCATATCGTTCTTCCGTAGTAAAAAAATTGAAGACCGTTCGTGGTGGTGAACGTTCGGTTCGGTGTGGTGGAACTTTTCACTCGTGGTGGATCGACTTACAAAAACAAAACAACATGCTTGGTCTGGTAGTAGTAAATTATTTTGAGAGTGTGTTGGTTGGTTTGTTTTGTTTACATTTAAGTTGCTGTTCTTGTACAAGTATTTTTTGGTGTAAAGTCTGGTGAAAACAGCTGTTTTTTGAAAAATAAAACAGTAGCAATAGAAGTTAAAAAATAAAAGCACGAAATACATTTTGAGAAATAAAGAAGGTTTTATACCTACGGGAGAAAATATTTTTAAATATTATTTTATATTAATTAATGTGATTTTAGGTTTGATTTTAAGTTGGTAATTAAATTTAATATAACAATTTTATTTTATGTTATTATTATATGTTATTATTATATTCTAGCATGAATAATTACATATATGTTGCATGTACGAGAAACGCCAAACTAGACAGTCTGTATATCTTTGCAGGCATAACAATAATAATATATTTATATCATTATCAAGTTAAACATATTAGAATAAGAGGTTTAACAGCACTCAGCCACAGTAGAACGAAGCTAGTATTTGAGTATGAGAAAAATTAAGGAAGGTTATTCAAAATGTGAATAAACAGTATGGCTGAAAATCCATCGCAGCAACAGTTGCACCAGCACCACTACAACTGTTATTATAGCATCGCTCCAGACAATGTTATCAACATTTCCTGAACTGTATATGTAGTGTTTTCACAACTGTTGGTATTCGTTATTGTTATTAAGTACACTAAATATAGCTGTGACTACAATAATTAAATAAAACGCAATTTCTATAAATTTCATTTAATTTTATTCAATTTTATTTCAATGACATTTATTTTACTTTCTAATATTTGTTTACAACAAACTTTTGAATATGCAAGCACTTGTGAAGGATGGGTTCCCGTTTTAGCTTCAGATGGCGCTACAAGTTCTGCAAAGGAACACCGTACGATTATAAGGACTAAATACCAAATAATTATGTAGGCATTGAAGACAAAGTATATTACTTTGAACAACAAAATAGTATTGGTAAACTAAAGTGAGATTGGTATTCTTCCAAAATTGTAAATATTTAACATTTGTGACAGAATCCAGTTTATATTACATTTCTTTCAAATTTGCCGTATTCTGCATTCGTTTATCATATACACAAACCGCGTACAGTAAAAAAATTGTATGCTAGTTTATTAGAGCAAGATAGCATTTCGTACTGTACAAAACTGAAGAACCAAAAACGATAAATATAAAAGGATGTCGCAAGCCACTCTTAATTTTTCTATGTTTATTTTCATAAATAAAGTGTACCAAATTAGTCAATGCAGTTTAATTTATAAATTATATGAATGCACAATTTATTGTTGCATTCCAAATTTATAAAATACTGTAGCTGTCGAAATCAGCATTCATTAAAAAATCAAAACTGATAAACAGCAACGCTTAAAATATAATTTAAACAGAATCGTCAAAAAGCAACAACCAAATCAGAACCTGCATTAAAACAATAATTACAGATATATGTTCCACCTTTTTGCTTCAGCAGAAATATATAAATTTCTGTTTATATCCAAAAAACAGTATAATTTGAGTGGATTGAATTGATTGCCAGAGCAAATTGTTTTTACGAATCTCTTAAGGGAAATAAACATAGAAAATTTAAGAGCGACTTGCGATACCTTATTACAAAATACTTATTATTTTTGAAGAAAATATGTATAAAAATTATTCACTCTCTTTTGTTATTTTACTTTTTTTTATTTGAAAAATATCCAGCCAACCTTAAAGCTTAAATGGTGCATTCTAACAAGGACATTACTAGTGTTTGCAGGATCCGTGACCAAAAACGCACAACTTTAACTCTAATGATGGATGAATTATATTATAATTAATATTTCCTTTGTTTAATTATTTTTTATTTATATTTATTATGTTATATTTTAATTACCATACCATACTGAAAGAGTATAAATATTAAGTGATAAAAAACGCATTCAATTTTTTTGTCACTAGGTGGCGTTGCTATTCGCTTATCTGGAACATTAATCCTATTATGTCAAACGAAGATGTGCTTGAAAGGTGACATGTCAGCCTGCATGTTTTGTGAAGGCAATTCTGTAATTTTACGCTTGTGTATAAAGTTATATTGATCAGAATCTGGGTGAAATATCTGAATATATACGATATGTGAAGCTTTTTTACTATAAAAACCGAACACCTGTTGCAATGTGCTGAAAAAATTGCGAACATAATATTACTGAACGTCAGACCCGGGAGTGGTTTGCTTGATTCTGTTCCGGAAATTTAGAAGTCAAAACTGCACATCGCTCTGGTTGACTAGTCAACCAAAAAGGCGATGAAATTTTGCAACTGATGTTACAAGACCCAAGACCCAAAAAACCCCATTTGTCAGAAAAACGCGGGGGCATTAAACCTTAACTACATGACCGTTTGAATCATGTAAAAAGAGTAGGCTAAATATAAATAACTATTTTAGAAGCAAATCAATGTGTTATGATGCAAAATTCATAAAATATGTGAAAATCCACCGCTAGCTATCATACTCAAAAACTGGTGACCCTACACAAGTGACTTAAAAATTCAGATTAATGGCAAATAAGGTTATGTTTAGTGTTTAGTGATATTGAAAGAGAATTCTCTATTATAAGCTGATCCAGTCTGTTGCAATGGTTATTTTGGTCACAGAAGTATAATTGATCAATAGAAAAGAAGTTGTGGCCCATTTTGACAATATCAGGTAACAGATCTGTGACAACTCGGTACTAAGTGGTGGAACTTGGTTACAAAGTTTTGAATACATCCACCGTTTAGATCAACTGACTACTATTTGTTTCGGTCTCTGCAAACATTTCTGAATGGGAAAAAATTGGCCGACAGAAGAGTCACTTAAAATCACTCTTTCACCGACAAACCAAAGAATTCTATACCCATAGAATTAGGAAGCCAGTCGAATAATGGCAAAAGGTCATTTATAGTAATGACATAAAATAAACTTTATTGAAATTAATTCTCAATAAAGAACATTTTTGTTCAAAAAAGTACCAAAAACCGCGGATACTTTTTACCACATGTCACCCAATATTAGAACGTCATAAGTTATTCAGATATTGCAAGGGTATTGTGAATATAAAGCTCTTTTAATCTTTATCTCATAAAGTACAAGTGTTATTGAGTGTTATTTTGAATGTATTTTATTTTGTTTCTAGCACTTCGATAGAAACATAACAGCATACCTGATAATCTGAACCTATTTGTTACTCAATGTGTATATGTGTTTGGATTTCAAACGTAAAGTAAGTTTTATAACCTCATTTTTTGGCGGCCCTTAGCGACTAGACGGTACTTCAAAAATTTCTAGTATAATCTATTCTTCAATACTACTTCATTTTTAGGATATATGTGTTTTTTCAGATGTTATTCTAAAACGACTAATCGTCGAACTAATCAAAAATATCATGTGAATGGTTATTTTATCTTAATACTGATACATAACCTTTTTGGAAAAACTCAAATGGAAAACTCAAAACTTTATTACAGTGACGAAAAGCAATTGTCATAACTAAAAAATTGATTCATACTAACGTGCTTTAGTTTCTTGACTCGAGAAAAAAATCATATCAGAAAACTTCCATATATCT
>NC_051846.1:134717576-134724421 GCF_002237135.1 Teleopsis dalmanni | reverse complement strand
GAGTGCCATTTAGCTAATTCGAAACCTCCCTGTTTTAGAAGCTCTTCCAATTCGTATCTTGTTTGATGTAACTCAGAAAGAGAATCTGCACCATGCAATAAGTCATCAACATAAAACGAAGATTTGATTACTTCAGCTGCAATCTTGAATTGATCCACATATTGATGCGCCATATACAATAGGCAACGAATGGCAAGGTACGGTGCAGCAGCTGTACCATATGTAACTGTGTTGAGCTGGAAAGTACGAATATTGGTAGATAGTGAACTTCTCCAAAGAATGTACTGAAATTTTCTATCTTCAGGATCAATCAGAATTTGCCTATACATCTTCACTATGTCAGCAGTAAGAGCGAATCGAAATAAGCGAAAACGTAACAAGAGGATGAACAATTCAGTTTGAAGAGTAGGTCCAATCATCAAAATATCATTGAGAGATTTCTGAGAAGAGGTTCGACATGATGCGCCGAATACGACTCTTAATTTCGTCGAGGTGCTGGTTGGCTTCAATACGCAATGATGCGGAATGTAATAATGAGGTTCATCAATATTTGGATCTTTTACCTCAATCATGTGACCAAGGTTTTGATATTCTTCCATAAAGGCAACATATTGCGTTTTGATCTCAGGCGACCGTGACAATCGATTTTCTTGTGCAATAAATCTGCGCAACGCTGTACCGTATGAACTGCCTAAACACTGAGGATTATCCTTAAATGGCAACCTTACCATAACTCTACCTGCATCTGTTCTGCATACTGTTTCTGAAAACAAACGATCACAAACTTGTTGTTCACTAGTCCAAGCATGTGGAGTGATCGAGACTTCTTCTAGCTTCCATAAACGTTCTAACTTTTCCTCGACAGAGTCAATTGATGAAAGGAGACAAGTTGAATTATTAACGCATTGTGAAACATCATATCTACCTGAAACAATCCAGCCCAAAATAGTTTTCTGTAACGTTGGTAATCCTAATCCAAGTTTAATCTGGCCTACTGACAGGACACTAAAAAAGCTTTCAGTGCCAAGCAGTAAATCAATACGGGTTGATTTGTAAAATTGTTCGTCAGCAAGGTTAATATTTGGTGGTACGTTCCAAGTTGAGATGTTTATTTCAGAATCTGGTTGATACGCAATATGTGATGTTATACAGAATGTCAATGGAAGTTGAAAAGCCGTGAATCGAGATTTGATAGTAGTTGATACCTTTGATGTAATTCTTGTCGATGAATTTCCGATGCTGTTAATTTCAATATTATGCTTGGCCATGGGTATGCGAAGTTTTTGAGCGAAATCATTAGTGATGAAGTTCACCTGTGAACACGAATCTAGTAAAGCCCTACCCAATTGATAGCATCCAGATGCATCCTGTATTAGAACTAGCGGTGTAGCTAAGATGACATTACTTGTCGATGACTTCTCTAAATGTGTATGCGTCACAGCATCTCTAGAAGTAGTAGCTACAGCTGACACCATTGATGACTGTGGAGTAGGATGAACTGAGTTGAAAGGTGTTGTAGCATTGAAGGTGTTGCTACGATATAACAAGGTGTGATGTTGATCTGAACAAATCTTACATCTATAAGTTGATGAACAGTTAGAACGTTGATGTCCTTTTGATAAACAATTGATGCACAGTGTGAATCGCTTTACAGTGTCAAAACGTTGTGCAGTTGATAAACTTTTAAACCGTTCACAGCCATTGAGCTTGTGATTCGCACTTGAACAAAATATACAAGAAGATTTAGTGCAAGAAAAAGCATAATCTTTGTGAGATTTTTTTATTTTTAACAATTTATCATTGGTGTGCACATCTGATAAACAAGGAGACGTTTTATCCAGAGATTGAAGATATTGACAATGTCTCTCTAAAACGGCACTACAATCGTTCCAACATGGCAACCTTTTGAAATCCAACGATTCCTTCCACTTTCTTCTCGTCCCTTTGTCACACTTTTGCATCACAATATAAATCAACATTGCTTGTGAAATGTCACGTTCAGAACCCAATGATAGAAGTGAACTATAAATTGCTGACGCAGTATCGATTAAACTTCGCAATTTATCACCTTCCGGTTTGGAAGTACCAGGAAGATCGAAAAGGGCTGATACGTTTTCCATAAAAATGAGTGTTGGATTGTCGTACCTATCCTTCAATCTGTTTAAAGCCTTTGAATAATTTTCATTTGTGACTTGAAACGCGTTAACCGTTTCTAACGCTGGGACATGCAGACAAGTCAGCAAATAGTTAAATTTTTCCAGATTAGATAAAGTTGATTCTCGATCAATAATTTGGGAAAATGTCGTTATAAAATTCTTGAATTCCGAATATTTACCATTGAATGAAGGTAGTTGTAACGGTGGTAGTTTCGATGTTGATTGGTGGATGGTGATGTTACCATCAGATATTGACGTATTGTGAAACTCGTCTCTCAACTGCGATTGAATAGCCACCTTTCCATTGATGTAAAGCTCCTCCAAATCTGATCGGCAATTATCTTCTGGATTTAAGGCCTCGATGCTCGATTGCGTGGTCAATATCTGTTTGAAGTAAGCCTCTAATATCGCTAAGCGAAATTTAGTTCAGCATGTGGAAGTACATTTCCCTCATTCCTTGCGGATTCAATATAATTCTTAATTCGTGTCATGCTTTTTTTAGTGTTGGCTCTTTGCTGCTTTAATTTTTCTGCCATTGTGATGTAAAAATATAATGTACAAAATAAATGCACCAAATACAGCAACAACTCGTTAAGTAAATGATAAACAGCAACAGCAATAGAGTCGACGTAAATTTTGCATGCAGCGACAGCACTGAAAATTGACGATGATCGCAGTAGCAGCAACAATATAAGAACTCCAAACAAATGCAGCAAGCAGCGACAGACTAACTGCAAAGCTAACTGCCTTGAATTAAACACGAGATTTAATTTAAATATAATTATATGGAGCACAAGAACCGTAGAACAAACGGCAGTAACAATGCAACAAAACGGCGACGACGGCCTGAAAATGATACAAGAACCGTAAAACGAACGGCAGCTACAAAGCAACAAAACGGCGACGACGGCCCGAAAATGAGACTGTTCAAGTTTTTATTATTAAATATACAATATATATTATATATTTAATATATATTAAATATATCACTTTCAAATGTCTAAATTATACTTTGTTAAGTATCTATCGTGCCCCACGTTGGGCGCCAAAAAATGTACCAAGAAGAATTTTTCTTAGTAAAACTAAAACCGAAAAAGAAACGTTGTTTTTTAATTCAAGTTTGATCAAGACTGATCGTTTTTATTGTAATAACTTACATTGTGCAACAGGGTTGCCAATAATACAAAAACTTTCGTTATTTATGAACATTATATATTTTATGTTATTTTGTATTGTTACCCAACAGATGCCATAATTCTGGATCTGTGGTCACTAATAATGCCGACTTATCTTTTGCTATTGCACCATCTATTTTGTATAAACCATCAACATTTGGTCCAGTAAGCACTAATTTGTTATTTTCATCAAATATGCGACAATTTTCTTTGTTAAATATGATCGTTTTTCCATATTTAGTCATTTGACTTACAGACAATAAGTTGGCACATATGTTTGGTATGCATTGCACATCTTTTAGCACAAAAGTACCATTTATGTTTTCACCGAAATTTGTGTGAATATCATCTGCACATTCCACTGCAACTCGTCCATTATCACCCACGATTATCTCGTCAGAAAGCGGCTTATGGTTGTTATATATGTTAAATTGTTTTTTGACATAGTCATGTGTGCAGTTGCTTCAGAATCTATGCACCACCCATTCATACTCTTATTTTTAGTAATGAGAGATCTAGAAGCTAGCAACAAAGTGTTTTTGTTTTTCAATGGACATTTATTCGCATAGTGCCCTTTCTTATTACACTCAAAGCATGTTATATTATTGTTTTTATTTTTCTTTTCGTTTTGCTTTTTATTTTTACCATTTTTTGAAAATAGTGCAATAGTTTCATTGTTCGAAGGTTCATTAACAATTTCTTGCAATAGGTTTATACGGACCAAATCCGTAGTTAAAACTTTACCACAATTTACAATCGCCATTACCATCGGTCTGTATTCATCTGGCAAGCCACTCAGCATAATTTGTGCACATACCGTGGCTCACAGCTTATTTCGTGCAAGCAATATTTTTGTAGATTTAGTCGTGAAAATCTAAAATTTTGTTCAAAATAAAAAATTTTAAATATGCAACTTTAAAGAATGTTTAGTTTTTATTATAAAACAAAAAAAAAATTTAGCAAAAATATCAATATTCAATAAGTTAAGTGAACAAAAACAAACATACACCAAATTCTGACCTCACAGCTTACTTCGTGCAATACATTTGTTTTTAGAAAATTAATCATTTTTGGCATAAAAAAGTGAATTTTAGTATTCAGTGGGATAGTCCGTTTGTTTAATTACTGCCTCCAACCTTGAACGCATTGAAATAATTAATTTTTAAGTATATTCCACTGATATTTTTTGCCATTCCAATTTTAAAGCAGCTTTCATACTTTCCTTGCTATAAATGTTATGTTTTCTTATGTTATTTTCCAGAATATGCCATAAATTTGCTATGACACTAAAGTCAGGTTATTGGGGAAGTGTTTGGATGATGTGTGGACAATTCCGAACAAGCCAAGTCTGCACAAGACCCGACTTGTGCTTCAGATCGTTATCCTGGTAAAAACAGAAATTGTTAATTATGCCTAAATATTCGGCACTTTTATGCAAATTTTGCTTTAAAATATTAAGATACACTTCTTTATCCATTGTTGATTCTATAAATTGTAGATTACCTACTCCTGCCGCTGATTTACACCCCAATACTATCACATGCCTGCTAAACATTCTTTAAAGTTGCATATTTAAAATTTTTTATTTTGAATAAAATTTTGGATTTTCACGACTAAATCTACAAAAATATTGATTGCACGAAATAAGCTGTGAGCCACTGTATGTCATCAGGTATATTTGTGCCTGATTTAGTTAATTTTTGGTGTGTACTAGTCATCTTGTTTACGTACTCTTCCATATTGGAACAATCACTGAACTCGACGCATAGCACCATTGAATTTTAATTAGTCTCACATAAATTTATATAAAGAAGCGGAAACATATTCAATACTTTGAGCTAAATATTTTTCTTCTTTATTATAAATGTGTCGTTTCCTGACAATCATTTTAGCAAAAGTTAAAGCTTCTTGACTAGCGTTTTCTGCTGGTAAAATACGTAGGTTTCTTAGTTTTTCATTTTCATCCTTGTAGTATTTTTTTTGATTTGTGCAAAGATGCGATTTTTTTGTTCAAACTAGCAATTACTTTGAGATACTTCTTATTATTGCATGAAATTTCTCTTTTACAGTTTCCAAAGCAAGAACTAATTTCATCCTCATTCCCACATTGTTCAACATTTTCCTGTTCCCTTACAGTTTCTTCGGCATAACAGATGTCAGATAATGTCTCAAACTCCTTCAAAGTCATATCTTCTTGTATTTGGTGATTCGCATACGTTCGTTCCTCTTGCTCTTCTAATACATTCCTACTTATAACCGAGGGTAGATTTCTTGAGAGTGTGGGTTTTCCATTAAGTTTTCTCTTACCGACTTCATTAGTCTGAAAATTATTTCTACAAATTAACAACTTCCGCTTCTGACTTACTATTCCGCAACCATCTCTCCAGTGTTGACGGTCATGCTCATGAGTAGGAAAATATAACAATGACGTGTTTGACCGAATAATGTTGCAACCAGGTACATCGTACTTTTCAATCTGTAAAGAAGTCGGATTCATTTCTACATTTTCATCGTCTAGGTTGACTTAAAGTTATTTAAAATGCGCTTATTTTTAATAAATATTCTTACCAAAAAGAGAGTGCGTATAGCCGCATATTTTAAACGAGTTTTTCCAATCCATCGCTTATGGAAGTGACGACTACAAATTCTAGTATTTGTATAAATTAAATAAAAAAATATTATTTTTTGTAGCTCTTTACTTTATCGCTTCTTAATTAATACTAATCGTAATAATAAGCTCTACTCATTTTGCGCATATGCACCTGCATTACGATAAGGTGCAAAGCGAAGAGGATAGAGCCACCCGCACTCTCAGAGCGGCTACTTAGCTATTTTTAAATTCTGTTCGTCACATCCTCATAACCAAGATTAATTTCCACTTATATATCACATCTTTATTACACGAAAAACGGTGTAAATGAACTTTTGTTGAAAAGCTCATTGTGAGTAATTGGTAGGTTTCGTATGCATAAAAAGCAAGTTTCTTAATTTTTTGTGAGCAATTGCTTCGAAAAAGTTAAGCTGCTTTTTTTGTGCTCACATTTGTTGCGTTGTCACTCTAAAAATATTTTTCACAAGAAGTCGGTGTTTTTAAAGTTTTTTGTTTAAAGTTTAAAGTTTTGTTTAAACTTTTAAATAAAATTATAAACTATATGAATTATAAAATAATTTAGTTTCCATTTAAAATACAAACAATTACTAAAAAAAGAAATAATGGCAGAATTTTTGAATGTTCAAATTAAAAAAAAAATTATAAGCAGCGTTTAACTACAACAAATATTTGCAATAATAAAACGTTGTGTTTCAAAGGAAAATATTCAATGGTGAGTAGATTATTTTTTGTCTTCAACTAGTGAAACACGTGGTGGAGGCGTGGATGGTTTCACAAAAATGTGCACATACCTTAGATTTTTAGCGGATCCAGGTTTTGAGTGGAATTGGGGAAGATATCTATATTCATCAGTCCACTGCATCACGCATATATAAAGAAATGGCTATAATTATTTCGCAACGT
>NC_051846.1:134705378-134717476 GCF_002237135.1 Teleopsis dalmanni | reverse complement strand
ACCAAAATGCTTTTGTGCGCTTGTAAACAATATAATGAGCTGTCACTAGAATATATCTGACAGCTGTGGGACGAGCGGTTTAGAAATGACAGCAGTCTGAAGTTGGTTGCAGTTTTTTCATCTCACCTTGTATAAATTGAAAATTTGATATCTGAAAATTATTAAAGGTAGTTATTTAGATTGTTAAATACTTTATAAACCAAACCTTATGAACGTATAAATATATCTATTTGGTAAACTTGATAAATTTACAACAAAATTTTACTTAATAAATTAATCGTATAAACTTACCTGGTGTCTCTACACAATTATCTTTGTAAATACTTTTTAAATTAGATTTTTAATTAAATATCGGCATTTTATTTTATAATTCATTGATAGCGAAGAGCTCATCGATGCAGTTTACACAAAATGTATATTATATTGCAACGATTACTAATTAAACGTTTCATGTGGTATCATAATTTATTAAAAACCACACAGCTGATCGATAAATTTGTACAAATATTGCACTAAGTTCCTTCACATTACACTTTATGTAAACGTATAAAAATAAAATATATTTGATAAATTTATATGCTTAGATGAGTACTCTTATATTGCTTAGATGAGTACTCTTATGCATTTTGCCAATATAATTATTTTACGTTAACAAAATAAAGACAAAATATATAAAAGAGTAAAATTAATTTATATATTAATTACATTTATTGTTATATGCTATATGCATGTATTTTATATGTTATAATATAATATTATATATAATGTTGTATGTATAATTTTATAAGTAAAATATTTTTTATTCTTTATAAAATCGAAAAAATTATTTTTTATTAATATAGTTATAATTTTTAATTTAAAAAAATATTATTAATTTTAATCTAATATTGTTGTTTTTTAAAAAAACATTAATGAAAAAATTAATTAGTTTTACAGTTTTTCAAATTGTATTGTATTTTGCCTTTCCCTGAGTTATTAAAAAAATATTATTTGAATTTTTATAAATATAATTGTATGTATATATCCTTTAACCAATTAAATTATTTCCAAGTATGTATATAATAAAACACGAGTATTTATATATCAGGGTATTTAAAAAATTAAACCGGATTTTATGTGTAGAACAATACTTGAAAAAAAAAGTGTAATATTAATTTTACCCATATATACTGCTATAGATTTTAAGATATGTGAATGATTGAACAAAATGATGATTGAATAAAAAAAAATTATTAACTAAATCTACATTTTTTGATTTATTGCTGCATCATTTTATTGGAATCCATTTTTAACAAAGAACTATTTATTAATAATAACAATTTCTTTTATATGTATCAGGATCTACGCAATAACGAACTGTATTCAGTTTCGTCATATGCCAGATGCCAGGAAATATACTTTATTACAATAGATGCTTAAGCTACTCAGTTTTTGCACTAAACTTCGAATGGGTTCCGGAATCTTCTTATGCACATCTTGAAATCATTGTATTTTTATTATATTAAAACATAATAGTAATTTGAAGGCAGATCAGTAAGTGACGTAAGATGAGTAAGTTTTATACCAGCAACTATTATTCAAATTTGTCTTATACCATACATTTGAACACGTTCGATGGAAAGTTCATAATTTTTAACTACGAATCTCAATTATTATCTGACTATTGGCTCAATGGTTTCATTGTCATCATAATTTTGAAACTAAATAATAAAAAGAAAAAGATTTTTCTTGTTTCACTGAATTGTTTTGTTGCACTTACCGATATGAGATTGCATATATGCCTTTGAGTTTATTTACTGATTTAGTATTCTTTAAGTTGATTATTTATATAAAGTTATTTTCGAGTAGTTAAATCAATAACAAAAACTAAATTTATTGCTTTTTGCGAATAAACGCAAAATGTGCAATTATTTCCTTCAGTTTTATGATAAACTCCTTGAGGGGCATTGTTTTTAGTCCGTGCAAACTGGAATACCCATATTATGATGACATAGTGACGATGCGTTAAGTATTTTTAAACCTCCTCTCCGCAAAAACAAAAAAAAAATGATAAACTCCTTCAGTTATGTTCCAATATACAAGTATATTGCTGCATTTATTATAACCTTTCACAAAGCGGATGTTGCCAAATCTTTTGAAAGATTATAGTACTCCATACCCTAAATGACTTAACGCACTATTTTTCTGTTCATTCGTGAAGTTTGCATTTGGATCCAATAAATTAACTTAAAACTTATTAGAAAAACTTTTTCTCAATCAAAAACAGTATAATTGTGTTTCATTGTATTCATTACGTCGTTGAATTTCCTGGCATTGGAGGTGTTTTCCATAAAGTATAATAAATACATTTTTATTTCAAAAATTTAAGTGAACCAGTTTCTTTAACATAGTCATTTAAGTTTGGGTTGTATGTTATACTTACTTCAATAATAATTTTCCAATTTTAAACACAGAACATCCAAATTACTTTACAATTTCTATATTGGACAAATATTTCCGTAAATTGTCTTTTGTTATTTACTAATATCAAAAATTTAAATTTTTTGCAGCTGTTATATTAAAAGTCAGATAATCTGACGTATCTAACATAGTCTAGACTAACTAAACGCATAAATCATTGTACGCAATCTCAAGTTTACATACTAGGGTACTGCAATAAAATTCATAGAGAACACAGCTATTCGGCGTATTATTATTAATATTATGTTAAGCCTTTTCCGAGTTAGTGCATACGGGCACTTTTACTCTATGATAGCTGGGGGGATTCTGCAGAGTCCCATCCATCTCACTGGCTAATTTGATTTTTTGATTAGTGTAGATTTAGAGAAGGAGATGCAACCATGTTGGAATTTCAAAAATTTTTGAAAGAAAACATAATTTTCTTCGTATATTATAAACAAATTAAAATCAAAATATATCAAATAATATGATATAAAAATTTTGACATTGACTCAATCGTGTTACGTGCACTTACTTGTACGAGTACATATTGTTACCTCCATGGATTGTACAATACATATACCCGTAGATCCTCCTTAGATATTGCGGATAGTTATTGTCAAACAACTTAGCAGATTATTGTCATTTTGCGGTAGCTGAAACCTAAAGTACCTTCTGCTCAAAAAGTATACGGATTTTGTCGTTTGTTAACTACTCCTTAAGTAATAGACCTTTTTCAAAAATTTTTTGTTATGTTGGTACACCCTTTCTTGACATATGGTAAAATTTGAGCGCCATCTGTCAATTAGTTTGTTTACAGCAGCTGTTAATGTAAGACTACCTCAAGTGCATTTATCGATTTTTACTATGGAAAATTCTTGTTGTACACGATTTTTTGACCAAACACGGCATCACTCTCATCGCTCAGTCACCATATTCGACAGATTTGGATCCGTGCGACTTTTTCCTGTTCCCGAAACTCAAATTGCCCCTTCGTGGTAAGCGTTTTGAGTCGATTGAATCGGTAAAAGAGAATTCGCTTAAGAAACTAAAAGCCATACCTTCACGGGCCTACGAAAAGTGTATGGAAGATTGGGTTAAGCGTTGGCATACGTGTATTGCTTCAGAAGGAGCATATTTTGAAGGAGATAAAATAAATTTGGAATAAAATTTAAATTTGTGTGTTTTATTTACAAAATCCGAGTACTTTTTGAGCAGAAGGTAGGTTGTAGTAAAATCGGTAAGCGATAGAATCTGAATTCTGAACGCACTAAATTATTATAAAATATTAAGATATTCACACACGAAATAAAATTACTTCTACAAAAACATTTTCCGGTGTACCATAATTTCTGAACACGTTTGTGTACAAGAATATGTTATATTAGACATCAATTTAACAAATATACAATAGACTAAAAACGGATATATTGAATAAATCGTTTTTGAGGTATTAAGAATTTTTGATTCAAATTTGTTAGTTTGACTATTAAACGGTTTATTTTTTTTGAACCTACTCACCACCTTAGATATTAGGGCAAGTTAGATTTTCTAATATTAATAAGCTTGATTTCGATTTGTGTAAGTATAATACATCGAAATACTTAAATAACTGTTCTTAAAATTATTAAGACTCAAGGAAACAAACTATTGGTAAAATGGAAAACAGAGTTTCAGACATCTACAACGACCAGGTATCTATAATTTAACTTCGCTATAACTTAAACTTAATCAAAAGAAATAAAAGATAAAATATGTAGTATGTCCGCAATAAGGAATGTGTGTAATAAAATTTTCTTTATTACTTCTACTCAACAACGAAAGAAATTAAGAGCGCACTAAAGGTATATCAAACGGTTTAGTAATTCCAAGCAATTGAACCAAAGAACCCCCACTGTGAACCAAAACTGATTTCAAGACAATATTTGGAAATATTTTAGCATAATTCATATTAATTCATAAATCGTGTCGATTCATAGATCCATTGTCAAAAACTGCAAATGAAGGAATAACCAAAATTGTCAAAGCACAGAGTTAATGCATATTCTGGGAAATTGTTGGGCAATATTTTTTCAGAGCTAACTATCAATGGAAAGAAGTAAAAAGCGTGTTATATTTTAAGATTTTAACATAAAAGATTTTTAGTTGACAAAAGTACTCTTCCTACAAAACGTTGTATATAATTTCAAGTTCAATGAATTTTGAAATAACATGTTTCCCCATTTAGAATACATAGCAGATTTAGCCTTCCGCGACTCCTAGCATGTTTTTTAACTACAACAAATAGTTGACAAGATAATTTATTAGAGAGCAGCTAATAAACCACAGTAAAATATGAATTTATTGTTGAATTAAATTCATAAAGCAGAACGAGATTGTGTTAAGTAGTTACTTCAGCTACTCAAACAGGAAAGTAGCTGGAGAGTAGTAAGTTAGGAAACTCACAACAAACTTGCTAGTGTAACCGCATGGTAGCGTTGACGTATATAAAAAGTAAAGTATTACATATGTTTTCTGATTTGGGTCTTTGGGATTTGGATCTTACCTGATTTATTCCGGGTTCTTGCTTTTTTTTATACTGTCTGTATTAAAGTATCTGGAACAATTTTTAAACCATAAGAAACAAATAGCATTTAAACTTGTTGCAAAAATGTAAGTATCTATAAAAAAAAACAACCAAAATCCATTTCAATAATTTATTAATTATTTTTTAAACAATGTTTTCTGATTTTAAAGTTTATAAAGATAAGTGCATTATTAATAATTTTTATTTTTACTATGTATACATATGTATGTTCTCGTGTGCAGTTACAGAGCGTTCCAAAATAACAACTAAACTGAAAATGACGCATTTTTGAAATAAAAATATTATTTATATTAAATTATATTATAATTAATAATATATATTATGTATCTACTAAAAATGTTACATTAGTTTGAATTAAATTTAACAATTGTTTTTATAATACACTAGATTTTTTCTCTAAATTTATAATTAAATATAAAATTTATTTAAACAAAAAATATATAACAAATATGTGTATTTATATAAATTAATAATAATAAATGTTCAAAGACTATGATCACGAGGAAATTATATATGATTTAAATCTTTCATATAATTAATTATATATTAAATTTATTTTAACAATGACATAAAATTATAATTAATTTAATATATAATTAATTATTTATTAAATTTATTTTAACAGGAAATATATAATAAATATGTGTATTTATATAAATTTATAATAATAAATGTTCAAAGAACATGATCACGAGATATTATATATGATTTAAATCTTCATATAATTAATTATTATTAAATTTATTTTAACCAATGACATATAATTATAATTAATTTAATATATAATTAATTATTTATTAAATTTATTTTAACAGGAAATATATAATAAATATGTGCATTTATATAAATTTATAATAATAAATGTTCAAAGAACATGATCACGAGGATATTATATATGATTTAAATCTTTCATATAATTAATTATATATTAAATTTATTTTAACAATGACATATAATTATAATTAATTTAATATATAATTAATTATTTATTAAATTTATTTTAACAGGAAATATATAATAAATATGTGCATTTATATAAATTTATAATAATAAATGTTCAAAGAACATGATCACGAGGATATTATATATGATTTAAATCTTTCATATAATTAATTATATATTAAATTTATTTTAACAATGACATATAATTATAATTAATTTAATATATAATTAATTATTTATTAAATTTATTTTAACAGGAAATATATAATAAATATGTGTATTTATATAAATTTATAATAATAAATGTTCAAAGAACATGATCACAAGAGAATTATATATGATTTATACCTTTCATATAATTAATTGATATTAATTAGTAAATTTCTAATATCATATGATTCATTTCAAACATAAATTAATTTTATTTAAGTACATTTTGTGGCATAAATGTAGGTGTTACTTCAATTATATAGAAAAACTTGTGATTTGTACATTCCGATTTGCGTAATTATACTGACATACGTAAATAAAACGGATTTTTAGACTTGGTGTCAATCACTAAACTAAACCAAGGAATTCTAAAGTTAGAGTTTACATAGTGTATTGAGTTCAAAAATTTACTAAATTTTAACGAATTTAAGACCATAAATTACACAAATTTATGTTAGTTAAAATGCGTTTGGTTAAGTTTTATTAATTTTACAAGTTTATTAATAACATTTATTATTAGCCAGTGTTACCAACTTGTGGTTGGTCAAGACCATTACTTTTTTACAATTAATCTACATTGCCTTGACGACCTAATCGTGTGGGAGTATTACAGAAATGCATTTGCTTAAATTTATTTTTTAATTTGCAGCTACTGTAATTTAGTGGTGCTTTTTGTTCTGTTTTGGTGCTAAAAACATTCAAATTGTAAGAGGAAACTTGTAAATTTGAATATATAAATTATATAATTTAATGTTGCTGACACTTAATGTTAGATATACTTAATATTAATTTAACTAAGGTTGCAGCCGTCGACAATGTGATTCGAATTATGCTAAATATACTATTTAGGTGCTATCATAATTATTGCCCTTACCTTCTGCAGATGCAATTTAAGTACTTCAAATATACATTACATTAGGTCTGTTTCACGAGCTACACATAGTAACTTTGAGTAACACTGTGTATACACAAGTGCGTTCCACGAACAAATTTGTGAGTAAATGAGAGCATCTGAGAGAGCGTAACATCCCTGTCGAAATTTAAAAATGTTACGCAGACTTTACTCATGCATTTTATATGAAGTAAAATTTGTGTTTATGTGTAAATCAGCTGTTATGGTTTGAATTCAAATTTTTGTATTGTTTGTTTGCGCGGCATTTGTGAATATAAAAAAATTCTGCATTTTTAATGGTAACAACTGTAATAAATAAATATTGAAATGGATAAAAACATAATAAATATTTTATTAAGTGATAGTGATTTAAGTAACACAACACAACCAGAATATAACGTAGTTAATACACTTCGAGATAGTGACTCTGACGATGATGTAGAATTGGTGTATTCGATATTACATAAAAAAAAAGAAAACGTGTGTGTATAAAAAATTATATACAAGATGTTGTTTGCAAATATGACGACAAGGAATTCAAAACTCATTTCTGCATTTCGCGGAGCCTTTTTAATTCTTTGGCTATAAAATTTCAAAATAGTACCGACTTTATTGCATTGCGAGTAAGTGAGCTGAACATTTCTTCAGAAGCTCACGTTGCTGTTTTTTATGGTTTGCTGGTCACGAAGCATGTTGTTTTAGAGATTTATCAGATCGCTTTAATCTCTCTTTATCGTCAGTAAACCGAGTTATAAGAAGGATGATAACTTTCTTTAGCAACATGTGTCCGGATATAATTGCATGGCCTAGCACATCAAAAAAGGAAGAAGCAAGTACATTTTTCCGAAGCTTATGCAATTTTCCATAAGTTATAGGTAAGGATTTATGTGCATATTAACGCTGCATATATATTAATACATGTTACTTTGCAGGTTGTTTGGATGGCACTCGTATAACTATTGATCCTCCTGGAGATCGTAAGGACGACTACATTGACAGAAAAGGAAATATTTCATTATGCTTGCAAGTCATCTGTGATGAAAACAGAAAATTTATAGCATATTTGTCGGACATCCAGGCTCCTGTCATTACAGTTGGGTCTTACAAAACTCTTCTATTTATATGCGACTACCATCGAAGTGTGGAGGTAAGTTCTTTGGAAAAATAAATGAGATTTATTAAAACCTCTTACGTTTACAGAATACTATCTACTGGCTGATTCCGCATACCCCTGTACACAACACATCATTACGCCATATAAAGACAACGGGCGTCTTACTCGTGCACAAAAGAATTTCAATAGAAAATTGGTCGAATACTAATAGAAAATGCATTTGGTATTTTAAAACAACAGCTGTCTACTGTACTACTGTAAATTAAAAGGAGTTGAAAAACCGTGTCACTTTATAAAAGCATGTTGCGTTTTGCACAATCTTGCAAATGAAAACGACTTAGAATTCAAATTTTCAGAACAATCTGAGGAAGATAATGATGTCAACAACCACATCCCTTTTTTTAGAGTATCGTATCAAGTATCGTTAGAGATTCGATTTGGAATGAATTATAAACAGAAAATAACTTGGATTAAAGTGTTTATTTGTAAATCTTGAGCCGGAGTTTAAGGCTCAAGATCAGTTCATATAAAAATTGCTTAGCTCCATAAATTTTACTTTTTATTATAAACAATAACATGTAGTTTTGCTAAGCTACAAACTGTATTGTAACTAAACACTTCAAATTAATATATATAATTGGCTTAGGTTAAGAAAATTCAAAAACTGTATCTTTAGTTATTAAGAAACGAATAAAGTCGCATTTTTTTAAAAAACTTACAACTTACAAGAATAATAATAAAAATAATTGGTAGCAGAGCAAGGTTTTTTTTAAAAAGTTTGCTTAAATATATACAATAAGACTCAAAAATAAAAGTAATTGTGTTAAAGCATAAAAAATAAATATCCTATTAAAAACAGAAACATCAAAAATGAAAAAGTATCCCATTAAAAAGGATATTAAAATTAAAATTTAAAAGTGTAAAGTATTTTTTTAAAAAAGAAAAAGCAAATTTTTGAAAAAACTTTTAATAAAATTTTTTGTTGTAAAAATGATAATAAATATTTAAAGTTAATAAATATATAATTATATTTGTTTTACATGAACTTAACTAAAGTTTATAAAAGTGTTTATAAAAACTGTAAAAAATTGAACAAGTATTAATAAATATATAATATTTATATTATATGAAGTATAAAGTGCTAAGGAGCAGAACACATTTTTTTAAAAAAAAATTTTAAGTGTTGAACTATTTCCCTAAAAATTTTTTTAGTTTTCCATAAAACGAACTATTTTGAAAAACTAACGAAAAACTATTGAGTTTTTGAAATTATTGTTTTCTAAAAGGGCTGTGAATAATCAAAACGATTCAGTCCTAACTTCAGATATGGTCGCTAGACGAATATCTTCAAATACTGCAAGGCTTAGAGCTGAAATATTTCAATTAAGAGGTCAATTAAGTAAATTGACATCATCTAATTCAGTAGCTGAATATGAAATTCAAAATATAGACAATAGTATTCAATGTGATGAACCACTAAAGGTCATCAAATCATTACCAGAGTTTTCAGGCAAATATATTTCATATGTGAGTTGGCGTGAAGCAGCCACAAAATTAATAAGTATTTGTGTAGTAAGAAGTATTTTTCTGCTCTAACAATTTTAGGAAATAAAATTACTGGATTAGCAAACGATTCACTTTCAAACCACGGTACTTTACTTAATCCTGACGCTATTCTAAGTCGTTTAGATTTTGTTTATGCCGTTAAACGACCTTTACACATTATTGAACAGGAGTTCTTATTAATAAAACTATAACTACATATGGACATGATTCAAATATTACTAAAAAAAATAAACTATAAAAATAGACAGAACGCACTACGAATATTTATCACAGGATTAAATGCACCATTATCAAATATTCTTTTTCATTCTCACCAGAAGATTTGCCAAATGCTTTAACAAAAGCTCAAGAGCTCGAATCAAATAATTTAAGAGC
Organism: Teleopsis dalmanni; assembly: GCF_002237135.1. Classification (NCBI taxonomy): domain Eukaryota; kingdom Metazoa; phylum Arthropoda; class Insecta; order Diptera; family Diopsidae; genus Teleopsis; species Teleopsis dalmanni. The sequence goes on along the minus strand of NC_051846.1, from coordinate 134,707,351 downwards.
AAGTTTTGGCTTCCAATTTTCAAAGTCATTCGTATCTACAACAGACTAAACCAAATTATCTACGTTATCAAGTTAAAAAAAATAATAATTTTTTTAATCCAAATTATAATCAAAGAACTTTTCAACCAAAACCAGAACCAATGGATGTCGACATATCGATTCAAAATCAAGCTAGACCGCTACATTTCAATAATAATAATGATTCCCAAAATTTTAATGGAAACCAGATATAATAGAAATTATCCTTTTCAACAAGAATTTAGACATAATAATCATTTTATGGCACCAGAAAAAAAGACTAATTGAAAGTACTTGAAGTAGTGGACGGCTACAACGGAAAACACAAAGAATTAACAATTTAAATGAAACTGCTTTTTTAGGCAAAGGGTTCCCTTACCACACATATACAGAACAAGCGATCAAACCGGTCGAAGGTTTAGAATTTTAATAGACACAGGAGCTACTAGTTGTTATTGCTTACCTAATACTTTAACAAATAGATATAAATTACCAATAAATAAAAGAGTAAGAACAATGAATGGTTCCAGTATAATAATTCATTACTCAGAAGCAATGATATTTAGAATTAAAGAAATTTTTTACGAATTAGAAGAACTAGAATCAAATTTATTAATAGGTTTTAATCTATTAAAAAGGCTAGAATTACTCTAAACTTAAATGATGAAATCCTTATACATAAGAATAAATAAGAAAAATTACATAAAAAAGGTATGTCAAGTAATATATCTATATATGATTTAAATGAGGGTAATAAAAATATTTTAGATCGAAAAGATCAGAGACTCATAAATGATTCTTAATTCGAATTAAGTAATATTAGATTTAAAGAAAGAGAACAAGTTTCAATACTAAAAAATAAAATTATACAAGAAATAAAAAGAATACATTCAAATATAAACACTAATGTACCGTTTAGAACGGATATACGAGCTAAAATTCGCACAACTGTTGGAACCCCAATATGGAGTAGACAGTATCCATAACCATTTTCAGCTAATTCGTTTGTAAACAACGAAATACAAAATCTTTTAAATAATAATATAATAAGGCCAAGTAAACGTCATTATAACTCACCTATATGGTTCGTACCTAAAAAAGGTTTAGATGAGAATTGTATTCAAAAACAAAGGCACGTAATTGATTATAAAAAATTAAATGAAGCAACGATCACAGATTATTACCCAATTTCAGAAACTGAAGTAATTCTTTCAAATTTAGGTACGTCAAAATACTCTTCAACTATAGATTTAGAATTAGGCTTTCATCAAATATTAATGAAAGAAGACGATATAGAAAAAACCGTTTTGTCAGGAAATAATGGAAAGAATGAATACATAAGAATGCCATTTGGATTGAAAAATACGCCAAGCATATTTCAAAGAGCAATGGATAACATTTTAAGGGAATATATTGGTAAATTTTGTCATGTTCACATTGACGACATAATTCTTTACTTCCATGGCTTAGATTAGCATAAAAATCATCTTCAAATAATAATTGAAACTTTAAAAAGAGCTAATATGAAAATATCGTTACAAAAATCTAAATTTTTTGAAAGATAAGTAGAATTTTTAGGATATGTTATAAGTTATCAAACGATCAGCATTGATCCAAAAAAATCGAAACAATTCGTAATTTTCTTTTACCCAATACACTTCGACAATTAAGATGTTTTTTAGGATTAACTGGATATTATAGAAAGTTTATTAAAAAATATGCCGAAATTGCTAGACCACCAACAAAACATTTAGGATCCCATAATGAAAAACTTTCTAAATATCTTTCTAAAAAAAATTGAGATAAAATTAAACCGAGATGCGATTATACCCCATATATACCAAATTATTAATAATGAATTTAAAGAAATTTCTATAACTGATTTAATAGATTCATCAAAATTCAAAATAGAGATTGTCTTATAATAAATATTAAATATCCTTTGAAAAAAGAAA
>NC_051846.1:134688114-134705278 GCF_002237135.1 Teleopsis dalmanni | reverse complement strand
AAATGTGTTATCACTGAAGCCATGCGCCAACTCATATTGCACCTGTGGGAACAACAGAATTGTCGCAGCGGCTTGCCTATTGCTGCAACTCACAACGAACACACGATAAAGAAAATGAACATAATGCTTATCAACCTTGCACAGTGGCGTGTGAAGATGATCATGTTACGTCTGGCACGCTGCTAGCGTGCGAATATTTAGTTGTGAGAGCCAGCAACATTGCTAAAAATGTTTGATAACACAAATAAACACCAACAACAAAAACAACATAAGAACTAATTTAGGTACTTATGTACACATATAATTAATGCACTAATAAGAATACAATTATAATAATTGACAATAATAATACAATAATAAGAAAACAATTATAATAATTGATACAATGATAATAGATTTAATATGAAACTTAACATTCTCCCTCCTGTTGACTTCGGTCAAATCTGTGCTTCTACGTCTACTTCGAATTTTGATTGTTGTCGTCGAGTTCGGGGTTGAGGTACTGGATTGTTGTTCCGCTTTCTTCGTTTATGCGTATATCGAACTATGATAGTGCATAGTATTAATATACTTAGTCCAAGTGCTAAGTACTCGATAACAAAATGATGTTGATGATGTGCTCTTTCATTTGTAGGAAGTTCTTCTTGTTGTTGAAATGTCTTTAAAGCCGCTTTCAGCTGATTGATGTCATCATCATGCATGGGAACACTGGTGTTCTGCCAATTTGGTGACTGATGTTGTTGTTGATATGTTGTTGTATTCATTGGACCTGAATGGAAACTCGTATGAGAGTACTTTAAACGAGTAGTCAACGTATAATGACTATATAGTGATGTTGTGGTATGTTTAAGTACACACCCTGGAGGTAATTCCATTAATCCAGTGTCTTGCAATGTTATTTGTGACTGCTCTTTGATACATACTACGTTTAGCCTCACAGGTTCTCTATTCGCGAACACCCAATGATTTCGTGCTATCGGTTGGAACCATAATGCATTCATATTAAAACGTTGCCAGGAACAGGATGCCGTATAGTTATTAAATAGATCAAGTTCACACTCACATTTGCCGGAACCTGGAGAGTATACTTCTTGGGTATTACTACACAAATACTGATCGTCTTGTAACGTTCTGCATTGACTTAACTGTAAGTCTGACATGGTGAAATATTCATTCCTGTGAGCGGTGAATGCTATTAGAGTAGTACATGGTGTTATTTGCTGATAGATGCTGTCTTTAACCCCCGGTATTGAAATTACAGAGAACAAATCAAATATTTGATCACTGACTATTGGCAGTGTTATCCGAAACAAAACTTTGGTGTCGACTAGACCGCTGGTAACGGTCATTAATGAATAGAGTTCAGCTATGTTGCTCGTATTCCCTGGCAGACGCGTGGTTGGATTGAGATGCTCTCGAATCGTAGTTATTTCATTATTAAGCTGCACTGGTGTCAACAGAAGCGGACTGATTTTACCATGATTGGTATCAGTTAAAACGCCTAAAATTGCAGACTCGTAAAACTGCACGTTGGTAGTTACACTCAGCAATTGTGTTGCGATTGCGGTGAACAGTTGATAAAGTTTAAGATGAGAAATCTCATCTTCATCCTTTTGTATTTTATTCTGTAAATCAGTCATCCGTTTGACTGTCAATTCGAAAGTTGATTGCGCGAGTTGGCGATCTTTCTTCATGATGTTTAATGTAGAATCTAATATTGACGTTTGATTTTTCAATAGATGAATGAGGTGATCGTCGTTGTCTTTTAAGTGTTGGATAGTCTGAGCCATTTGTTTAGCATATTCAGAATCCAGAACACCAAACACCGCATTTGCGACGTTACCAATGATGTCTATGGCACCTCTCTTCTTTCGTTTAGGTTGTAGTACCATACTCGCCGACAACATTTCTAAGTTTGTCATTTTGAATTGGTCAATTAAGACCCAGCAATTGTTATAACCATTCATTTGGTCACATATGGTTGCCAATGAGTTAGTTGCATTTGTGATAAATTCGACCTCTAACTGTAGAAAACTTATATCATAGTAGGCTATGATTGTCCATTCTGCTGGTGATCTCATGATTGAACCCATGTGTTCAAAATGAATCCCAGGCTTTTTATTGAACGATGTGATGCTGATCCCATTAGCAGATATCATCGGTAGATAGAACATAATGAGTAACGCTAGTACATAGAGTTTTGCCCGTTTTAGTGGCGTTTCTTCAGGTTGAAGTTGGTGTGAAGTGGTAGACGAATGTAATTCTGCTGGTACCGGTGCCAATTGATGTATTGGCCGCTTCAAACTACCGTTCTTAGTTTTACCATCTGCCACTCGAATTTTACCTTTAATTCTTGGATGGGTATTCACACTTCGATTTACTGGCGATTCCTTAATTTGACGAGTATTTCCAATAGATGTTGCTTCACGTTTTTTCTCGACATATGTAACTTGCCCATCATGATTCGCAACTTTATCTAATTTTTGCTCATTGTCGGTGGCCTTTATACAAGTGATTGTATCCTGATTACATCCACCTAAGGCACCGCTGCATACGCAACCAAGCACGGTATTCTGTAATACTGGTAAATTGTTGATCATATGAATTTGACCTCTTGATATTAACGAATAGAAATGCTCGGCACCTATTAATAAATCGACATCACTGTTTACATTAAACTCGGAATCGGCGAGTTTGATGTTTTTGGGGATCGGCCAATGAGATATGTCGAACGATTTGTTTGGTAGAGGTGAGGTAATTTTTTCCATTACAACTGCTTTCAATTTTATGTTGAAATTAGTGGTACGTGACGAGATGTTGGCAGTGACCTGATGGTTTGCCCTTCTTTTACCTGTGCCAATTCCTGTGATCCATATTGGATTTGGATTTAGCTGTAGTTGTAAATTTTTGGCCAGGTTTTCTGACATTAGGTTCATTTGAGAACCAGAATCCAGAATGGCTCTGCATTCAATTGCTTCGCCAGTATTTGAATTAATATTGACCTTGGCGGTCCCAAGCAACACATATGGTTTTGTTGACAGTGCTGTAGTTAAAACAGCAGCAGCTTCTTCTTGATTGGAGGAAGTGGTCTTCTTGGATACAGCCGCGTTGATGTTGGTGAATTCAGGTGCGCCAGTTGTTGGCGCCTTTACATTGTACTGAAGATGGAGTAATGTGTTGTGCGCTTTATTGCATTTGACGCAATGTCTGCTTTTGCAATCACTTGTTCTATGTCCGCTGCGAAGACAATTGAAACACAATTTCAACCGTTGTGCTGCGGAGACACGATCAGGAACTGATAATGCCACGAACTTGTCACACTGGTGAATTTGATGGCCATTGAGGTGACACATCTTGCAAGATAGCGTATTGTTTGTAGTTACTGTTGCTGTCACTACTTTGACTGCTGGTTGATTTGGATAGACACTTTCCAATGATTGAAATCGCTTTTCCAGAAATAGCAGAAAATCATCAATTGATTGTAATTCGCGCGGATGCACTAGAGACTGTTCATATAGCAGTCTAGTTTGTTTATCCAATTTTTGAGTTAGTACATATAACAATATTGGACCCCAGGAACTGGTGTCAATGCCCAAATTGTTTAATGCCAATAACCCTTCCAGTGTACAGTCATGTATGACCCGAATGTCATTCGCTGCTGAACCCTTCACAGTTGCTTGATTCATGAGTTTCTGGATGATGGACGAAACGATAATTCTTTTATTGTCATACCGTTCCTTCAATATCTGCCATGCTGTTGCATAGTTTTGATTGGTTAGAGCTAGATTTGCTACTAATCCTGCTGCATCTCCAGTTAAATGATTTTTTAAATACCACATCTTCTGTGCGTCTGGCAACTGAGTGTTGTGGATCATTTCTGTGAACAAGTTGTCGAACTCCATCCACTTGGTATATGTTCCGTCAAACTTCGGAATTGTTATGTTAGGTAACCTAACTTGCACCTTTTCCGCAACGAGAGGCGGTTGCTGTTGATTTGATGTCACCTTTGATGTTAGTGACACCAGCACATTTTGAACTTCTTCTTCTAGTTCAATATATTTCTGGATATCATATCCAACTCCTATTGGATTGGAATGTATTTCCCAGATTTTAAAATTAACGGCTTCAATTTCTTGCCATAATTTGTTAATTCTGTCAATATTTACTTGGTAATATGACAGAGGCTGTTGCTAGTATATGCGCTTGACGCCATTGATGAGCCGCAATAATGAACATGATATTGCGCGTTGTTTGTTGATGAGCCCTTGAATCTGTGGATCAGGGCCGCACGCTGGATCATCTGTGTGTCCAACATTAAATCTTGATGTTGATGGAACAGTTACAGGCTCGACTATCTCTTCTTGGTTGAATTGTTGAATGGCCGCTTCAAATTGTCGGCTGTACTGTTTGTAAATATTCAGGATCTCTTGATAATATTCCTTTTTTATGTAGTCGTGTTCGACTGGAATTGAATCAAGACTCTGAATTTTACTGTCGACTTCATCGAAGGACTCCCACGCTGAGTTTAAACGCTTCAGTCGTTCTTCATAGTACGCCTGGGTTTTCCTTGCCTGACCATCCTTCTTGAAGTTTCTTATGATGTTCTGGATTTCAGCACCTGTTTCAGCCTGTTGGTTGATAAGGTCCTCCATGGTCACCAGAAAATTGATTGTTGAAATGTTAATACGTGTATGTCACCAAATGACAACAATGATGCGTGTATGTCCACAAATGACAATACTGCTGCGTGAATGACAATACTGATGCGTGATAGATCACGTGTATGTCCACAAATGACAATACTGATGCGTGATATCACGTGTATGTCCACTGAATGACAACAATGATGCGTGTATGTCCACAAATGACAATACTGCTGCGTGAATGACAATACTGATGCGTGATAGATCACGTGTATGTCCACAAATGACAATACTGATGCGTGATATCACGTGTATGTCCACTGATGCGTGATAAATCACGTCGGGGTCACCAAAAATGTTATGATCCGTACCTAGTTTGATACGGACTTAAGCTAATCCGGCACTTGAACCAGCTTAGCTTTTCACGATATGTTATCCTCCGTATCTAGTCTGATACGGATTCACTAATCCGGCACTTTAACCAGCTTAGTAATTCACTTACGTAATCCGGCACATGAACCAGTTACGTAATTTATAGATATCTAGATATATATGTAAATATATATATAGATATTTATTTGTTTATTTTATTTTTATTATTGATTTTCAAATTCGGCACATAAACCGACTTTGCTCAAGGTTCTTTTAGGCACTTAAACCAAAAGAAAACACTTGGTTGTATTCAGGTTGTTAAATTGAATCCAATGTTTATTAAAAATGTTGTGCTTTTATACAAAATTCTTAACACTAAGCTTATGGTAAATGAGGAAATGCACCCAGTTCCCACGATTTGTTATCCGATGGACTTTGAACATTCAAGGCCAAGGGCATTCGTGGGAAATATGTGCATTACCTATGCTTATACTATTTAATGCAATCAGCAAGCTGATATATGTATTTTGCCATATATCAACCTGCTTCACAAATTTGGTGACTTAAATGTGTTATCACTGAAGCCATGCGCCAACTCATATTGCACCTGTGGGAACAACAGAATTGTCGCAGCGGCTTGCCTATTGCTGCAACTCACAACGAACACACGATAAAGAAAATGAACATAATGCTTATCAACCTTGCACAGTGGCGTGTGAAGATGATCATGTTACGTCTGGCACGCTGCTAGCGTGCGAATATTTAGTTGTGAGAGCCAGCAACATTGCTAAATATTTGATAACACAAATAAACACCAACAACAAAAACAACATAAGAACTAATTTAGGTACTTATGTACACATATAATTAATGCACTAATAAGAATACAATTATAATAATTGACAATAATAATACAATAATAAGAAAACAATTATAATAATTGATACAATGATAATAGATTTAATATGAAACTTAACAATATGCAGTTTGGAGTGATTTCGAAATGAACACGTAAAAATTTGGATATGCATTAGATTGAAATGCGATTTCATTTAATTATTTTAACATTTTCCACTTATAGTATACTTTTAAATATTTTGAATTATTTTGATTATTTTCCGCAAATCTGATTTTTTTCCGTTGGGCACCAATTAATTCTGTGTTTCGGACTAATCCGAACCGTTTATTTTAAGTTTGATTAATAACTGATTTGATCAAAATCTTACATCAATTCTTATAATCAATAATATTAATAAGTTCTTTCTTGCAATTTTTAATATTAGCAAAGTTTTGTTGACAATTGACGATCTTATTATCTAAAATTAATTTTCCATCAAATTGAGCAATAGTCCTTACTTAATATAATTCACAAATTTCTTTTTTCAAAGGATATTTAATATTTATTATAAGACAATCTCTATTTTGAATTTTGATGAATCTATTAAATCAGTTATAGAAATTTCTTTAAATTCATTATTAATAATTTGGTATATATGGGGTATAATCGCATCTCGGTTTAATTTTATCTCAATTTTTTTTAGAAAGATATTTAGAAAGTTTTTCATTATGGGATCCTAAATGTTTTGTTGGTGGTCTAGCAATTTCGGCATATTTTTTAATAAACTTTCTATAATATCCAGTTAATCCTAAAAAACATCTTAATTGTCGAAGTGTATTGGGTAAAAGAAAATTACGAATTGTTTCGATTTTTTTGGATCAATGCTGATCGTTTGATAACTTATAACATATCCTAAAAATTCTACTTATCTTTCAAAAAATTTAGATTTTTGTAACGATATTTTCATATTAGCTCTTTTTAAAGTTTCAATTATTATTTGAAGATGATTTTTATGCTAATCTAAGCCATGGAAGTAAAGAATTATGTCGTCAATGTGAACATGACAAAATTTACCAATATATTCCCTTAAAATGTTATCCATTGCTCTTTGAAATATGCTTGGCGTATTTTTCAATCCAAATGGCATTCTTATGTATTCATTCTTTCCATTATTTCCTGACAAAACGGTTTTTTCTATATCGTCTTCTTTCATTAATATTTGATGAAAGCCTAATTCTAAATCTATAGTTGAAGAGTATTTTGACGTACCTAAATTTGAAAGAATTACTTCAGTTTCTGAAATTGGGTAATAATCTGTGATCGTTGCTTCATTTAATTTTTTATAATCAATTACGTGCCTTTGTTTTTGAATACAATTCTCATCTAAACCTTTTTTAGGTACGAACCATATAGGTGAGTTATAATGACGTTTACTTGGCCTTATTATATTATTATTTAAAAGATTTTGTATTTCGTTGTTTACAAACGAATTAGCTGAAAATGGTTATGGATACTGTCTACTCCATATTGGGGTTCCAACAGTTGTGCGAATTTTAGCTCGTATATCCGTTCTAAACGGTACATTAGTGTTTATATTTGAATGTATTCTTTTTATTTCTTGTATAATTTTATTTTTTAGTATTGAAACTTGTTCTCTTTCTTTAAATCTAATATTACTTAATTCGAATTAAGAATCATTTATGAGTCTCTGATCTTTTCGATCTAAAATATTTTTATTACCCTCATTTAAATCATATATAGATATATTACTTGACATACCTTTTTTATGTAATTTTTCTTATTTATTCTTATGTATAAGGATTTCATCATTTAAGTTTAGAGTAATTCTAGCCTTTTTAATAGATTAAAACCTATTAATAAATTTGATTCTAGTTCTTCTAATTCGTAAAAAATTTCTTTAATTCTAAATATCATTGCTTCTGAGTAATGAATTATTATACTGGAACCATTCATTGTTCTTACTCTTTTATTTATTGGTAATTTATATCTATTTGTTAAAGTATTAGGTAAGCAATAACAACTAGTAGCTCCTGTGTCTATTAAAATTCTAAACCTTCGACCGGTTTGATCGCTTGTTCTGTATATGTGTGGTAAGGGAACCCTTTGCCTAAAAAAGCAGTTTCATTTAAATTGTTAATTCTTTGTGTTTTCCGTTGTAGCCGTCCACTACTTCAAGTACTTTCAATTAGTCTTTTTTTCTGGTGCCATAAAATGATTATTATGTCTAAATTCTTGTTGAAAAGGATAATTTCTATTATATCTGGTTTCCATTAAAATTTTGGGAATCATTATTATTATTGAAATGTAGCGGTCTAGCTTGATTTTGAATCGATATGTCGACATCCATTGGTTCTGGTTTTGGTTGAAAAGTTCTTTGATTATAATTTGGATTAAAAAAATTATTATTTTTTTTAACTTGATAACGTAGATAATTTGGTTTAGTCTGTTGTAGATACGAATGACTTTGAAAATTGGAAGCCAAAACTTGCTCTTAAATTATTTGATTCGAGCTCTTGAGCTTTTGTTAAAGCATTTGGCAAATCTTCTGGTGAGAATGAAAAAGAATATTTGATAATGGTGCATTTAATCCTGTGATAAATATTCGTAGTGCGTTCTGTCTATTTTTATAGTTTATTTTTTTTAGTAATATTTGAATCATGTCCATATGTAGTTATAGTTTTATTAATAAGAACTCCTGTTCAATAATGTGTAAAGGTCGTTTAACGGCATAAACAAAATCTAAACGACTTAGAATAGCGTCAGGATTAAGTAAAGTACCGTGGTTTGAAAGTGAATCGTTTGCTAATCCAGTAATTTTATTTCCTAAAATTGTTAGAGCAGAAAAATACTTCTTACTACACAAATACTTATTAATTTTGTGGCTGCTTCACGCCAACTCACATATGAAATATATTTGCCTGAAAACTCTGGTAATGATTTGATGACCTTTAGTGGTTCATCACATTGAATACTATTGTCTATATTTTGAATTTCATATTCAGCTACTGAATTAGATGATGTCAATTTACTTAATTGACCTCTTAATTGAAATATTTCAGCTCTAAGCCTTGCAGTATTTGAAGATATTCGTCTAGCGACCATATCTGAAGTTAGGACTGAATCGTTTTGATTATTCACAGCCCTTTTAGAAAACAATAATTTCAAAAACTCAATAGTTTTTCGTTAGTTTTTCAAAATAGTTCGTTTTATGGAAAACTAAAAAAATTTTTAGGGAAATAGTTCAACACTTAAAATTTTTTTTTAAAAAAATGTGTTCTGCTCCTTAGCACTTTATACTTCATATAATATAAATATTATATATTTATTAATACTTGTTCAATTTTTTACAGTTTTTATAAACACTTTTATAAACTTTAGTTAAGTTCATGTAAAACAAATATAATTATATATTTATTAACTTTAAATATTTATTATCATTTTTACAACAAAAAATTTTATTAAAAGTTTTTTCAAAAATTTGCTTTTTCTTTTTTAAAAAAATACTTTACACTTTTAAATTTTAATTTTAATATCCTTTTTAATGGGATACTTTTTCATTTTTGATGTTTCTGTTTTTAATAGGATATTTATTTTTTATGCTTTAACACAATTACTTTTATTTTTGAGTCTTATTGTATATATTTAAGCAAACTTTTTAAAAAAAACCTTGCTCTGCTACCAATTATTTTTATTATTATTCTTGTAAGTTGTAAGTTTTTTAAAAAAATGCGACTTTATTATTCGTTTCTTAATAACTAAAGATACAGTTTTTGAATTTTCTTAACCTAAGCCAATTGTATATATTAATTTGAAGTGTTTAGTTACAATACAGTTTGTAGCTTAGCAAAACTACATGTTATTGTTTATAATAAAAAGTAAAATTTATGGAGCTAAGCAATTTTTATATGAACTGATCTTGAGCCTTAAACTCCGGCTCAAGATTTACAAATAAACACTTTAATCCAAGTTATTTTCTGTTTATAATTCATTCCAAATCGAATCTCTAACGATACTTGATACGATACTCTAAAAAAAGGGATGTGGTTGTTGACATCATTATCTTCCTCAGATTGTTCTGAAAATTTGAATTCTAAGTCGTTTTCATTTGCAAGATTGTGCAAAACGCAACATGCTTTTATAAAGTGACACGGTTTTTCAACTCCTTTTAATTTACAGTAGTACAGTAGACAGCTGTTGTTTTAAAATACCAAATGCATTTTCTATTAGTATTCGACCAATTTTCTATTGAAATTCTTTTGTGCACGAGTAAGACGCCCGTTGTCTTTATATGGCGTAATGATGTGTTGTGTACAGGGGTATGCGGAATCAGCCAGTAGATAGTATTCTGTAAACGTAAGAGGTTTTAATAAATCTCATTTATTTTTCCAAAGAACTTACCTCCACACTTCGATGGTAGTCGCATATAAATAGAAGAGTTTTGTAAGACCCAACTGTAATGACAGGAGCCTGGATGTCCGACAAATATGCTATAAATTTTCTGTTTTCATCACAGATGACTTGCAAGCATAATGAAATATTTCCTTTTCTGTCAATGTAGTCGTCCTTACGATCTCCAGGAGGATCAATAGTTATACGAGTGCCATCCAAACAACCTGCAAAGTAACATGTATTAATATATATGCAGCGTTAATATGCACATAAATCCTTACCTATAACTTATGGAAAATTGCATAAGCTTCGGAAAAATGTACTTGCTTCTTCCTTTTTTGATGTGCTAGGCCATGCAATTATATCCGGACACATGTTGCTAAAGAAAGTTATCATCCTTCTTATAACTCGGTTTACTGACGATAAAGAGAGATTAAAGCGATCTGATAAATCTCTAAAACAACATGCTTCGTGACCAGCAAACCATAAAAAACAGCAACGTGAGCTTCTGAAGAAATGTTCAGCTCACTTACTCGCAATGCAATAAAGTCGGTACTATTTTGAAATTTTATAGCCAAAGAATTAAAAAGGCTCCGCGAAATGCAGAAATGAGTTTTGAATTCCTTGTCGTCATATTTGCAAACAACATCTTGTATATAATTTTTTATACACACACGTTTTCTTTTTTTTTATGTAATATCGAATACACCAATTCTACATCATCGTCAGAGTCACTATCTCGAAGTGTATTAACTACGTTATATTCTGGTTGTGTTGTGTTACTTAAATCACTATCACTTAATAAAATATTTATTATGTTTTTATCCATTTCAATATTTATTTATTACAGTTGTTACCATTAAAAATGCAGAATTTTTTTATATTCACAAATGCCGCGCAAACAAACAATACAAAAATTTGAATTCAAACCATAACAGCTGATTTACACATAAACACAAATTTTACTTCATATAAAATGCATGAGTAAAGTCTGCGTAACATTTTTAAATTTCGACAGGGATGTTACGCTCTCTCAGATGCTCTCATTTACTCACAAATTTGTTCGTGGAACGCACTTGTGTATACACAGTGTTACTCAAAGTTACTATGTGTAGCTCGTGAAACAGACCTAATGTAATGTATATTTGAAGTACTTAAATTGCATCTGCAGAAGGTAAGGGCAATAATTATGATAGCACCTAAATAGTATATTTAGCATAATTCGAATCACATTGTCGACGGCTGCAACCTTAGTTAAATTAATATTAAGTATATCTAACATTAAGTGTCAGCAACATTAAATTATATAATTTATATATTCAAATTTACAAGTTTCCTCTTACAATTTGAATGTTTTTAGCACCAAAACAGAACAAAAAGCACCACTAAATTACAGTAGCTGCAAATTAAAAAATAAATTTAAGCAAATGCATTTCTGTAATACTCCCACACGATTAGGTCGTCAAGGCAATGTAGATTAATTGTAAAAAAGTAATGGTCTTGACCAACCACAAGTTGGTAACACTGGCTAATAATAAATGTTATTAATAAACTTGTAAAATTAATAAAACTTAACCAAACGCATTTTAACTAACATAAATTTGTGTAATTTATGGTCTTAAATTCGTTAAAATTTAGTAAATTTTTGAACTCAATACACTATGTAAACTCTAACTTTAGAATTCCTTGGTTTAGTTTAGTGATTGACACCAAGTCTAAAAATCCGTTTTATTTACGTATGTCAGTATAATTACGCAAATCGGAATGTACAAATCACAAGTTTTTCTATATAATTGAAGTAACACCTACATTTATGCCACAAAATGTACTTAAATAAAATTAATTTATGTTTGAAATGAATCATATGATATTAGAAATTTACTAATTAATATCAATTAATTATATGAAAGGTATAAATCATATATAATTCTCTTGTGATCATGTTCTTTGAACATTTATTATTATAAATTTATATAAATACACATATTTATTATATATTTCCTGTTAAAATAAATTTAATAAATAATTAATTATATATTAAATTAATTATAATTATATGTCATTGTTAAAATAAATTTAATATATAATTAATTATATGAAAGATTTAAATCATATATAATATCCTCGTGATCATGTTCTTTGAACATTTATTATTATAAATTTATATAAATGCACATATTTATTATATATTTCCTGTTAAAATAAATTTAATAAATAATTAATTATATATTAAATTAATTATAATTATATGTCATTGTTAAAATAAATTTAATATATAATTAATTATATGAAAGATTTAAATCATATATAATATCCTCGTGATCATGTTCTTTGAACATTTATTATTATAAATTTATATAAATGCACATATTTATTATATATTTCCTGTTAAAATAAATTTAATTCAAACTAATGTAACATTTTTAGTAGACATTTTAGTAGGTGCATAATATATATTATTAATTATAATAAAATTTAATATAAATAATATTTTTATTTCAAAAATGCGTCATTTTCAGTTTAGTTGTTATTTTGGAACGCTCTGTAACTGCACACGAGAACATACATATGTATACATAGTAAAAATAAAAATGATTAATAATGCACTTACCTTTATAAACTTTAAAATCAGAAAACATTGTTTAAAAAAATAATTAATAAATTATTGAAATGGATTTTGGTTGTTTTTTTTTATAGATACTTACATTTTTGCAACAAGTTTAAATGCTATTTGTTTCTTATGGTTTAAAAATTGTTCCAGATACTTTAATACAGACAGTATAAAAAAAAGCAAGAACCCGGAATAAATCAGGTAAGATCCAAATCCCAAAGACCCAAATCAGAAAACATATGTAATACTTTACTTTTTATATACGTCAACGCTACCATGCGGTTACACTAGCAAGTTTGTTGTGAGTTTCCTAACTTACTACTCTCCAGCTACTTTCCTGTTTGAGTAGCTGAAGTAACTACTTAACACAATCTCGTTCTGCTTTATGAATTTAATTCAACAATAAATTCATATTTTACTGTGGTTTATTAGCTGCTCTCTAATAAATTATCTTGTCAACTATTTGTTGTAGTTAAAAAACATGCTAGGAGTCGCGGAAGGCTAAATCTGCTATGTATTCTAAATGGGGAAACATGTTATTTCAAAATTCATTGAACTTGAAATTATATACAACGTTTTGTAGGAAGAGTACTTTTGTCAACTAAAAATCTTTTATGTTAAAATCTTAAAATATAACACGCTTTTTACTTCTTTCCATTGATAGTTAGCTCTGAAAAAATATTGCCCAACAATTTCCCAGAATATGCATTAACTCTGTGCTTTGACAATTTTGGTTATTCCTTCATTTGCAGTTTTTGACAATGGATCTATGAATCGACACGATTTATGAATTAATATGAATTATGCTAAAATATTTCCAAATATTGTCTTGAAATCAGTTTTGGTTCACAGTGGGGGTTCTTTGGTTCAATTGCTTGGAATTACTAAACCGTTTGATATACCTTTAGTGCGCTCTTAATTTCTTTCGTTGTTGAGTAGAAGTAATAAAGAAAATTTTATTACACACATTCCTTATTGCGGACATACTACATATTTTATCTTTTATTTCTTTTGATTAAGTTTAAGTTATAGCGAAGTTAAATTATAGATACCTGGTCGTTGTAGATGTCTGAAACTCTGTTTTCCATTTTACCAATAGTTTGTTTCCTTGAGTCTTAATAATTTTAAGAACAGTTATTTAAGTATTTCGATGTATTATACTTACACAAATCGAAATCAAGCTTATTAATATTAGAAAATCTAACTTGCCCTAATATCTAAGGTGGTGAGTAGGTTCAAAAAAAATAAACCGTTTAATAGTCAAACTAACAAATTTGAATCAAAAATTCTTAATACCTCAAAAACGATTTATTCAATATATCCGTTTTTAGTCTATTGTATATTTGTTAAATTGATGTCTAATATAACATATTCTTGTACACAAACGTGTTCAGAAATTATGGTACACCGGAAAATGTTTTTGTAGAAGTAATTTTATTTCGTGTGTGAATATCTTAATATTTTATAATAATTTAGTGCGTTCAGAATTCAGATTCTATCGCTTACCGATTTTACTACAACCTACCTTCTGCTCAAAAAGTACTCGGATTTTGTAAATAAAACACACAAATTTAAATTTTATTCCAAATTTATTTTATCTCCTTCAAAATATGCTCCTTCTGAAGCAATACACGTATGCCAACGCTTAACCCAATCTTCCATACACTTTTCGTAGGCCCGTGAAGGTATGGCTTTTAGTTTCTTAAGCGAATTCTCTTTTACCGATTCAATCGACTCAAAACGCTTACCACGAAGGGGCAATTTGAGTTTCGGGAACAGGAAAAAGTCGCACGGATCCAAATCTGTCGAATATGGTGACTGAGCGATGAGAGTGATGCCGTGTTTGGTCAAAAAATCGTGTACAACAAGAATTTTCCATAGTAAAAATCGATAAATGCACTTGAGGTAGTCTTACATTAACAGCTGCTGTAAACAAACTAATTGACAGATGGCGCTCAAATTTTACCATATGTCAAGAAAGGGTGTACCAACATAACAAAAAATTTTTGAAAAAGGTCTATTACTTAAGGAGTAGTTAACAAGCGACAAAATCCGTATAGTTTTTGAGCAGAAGGTACTTTAGGTTTCAGCTACCGCAGAATGACAATAATCTGCTAAGTTGTTTGACAATAACTATCCGCAATATCTAAGGAGGATCTACGGGTATATGTATTGTACAATCCATGGAGGTAGCAATATGTACTCGTACAAGTAAGTGCACGTAACACGATTGAGTCGATGTCAAAATTTTTATATCATATTATTTGATATATTTTGATTTTAATTTGTTTGTAATATACGAAGAAAATTATGTTTTCTTTCAAAAATTTTTGAAATTTCAACATGGTTGCATCTCCTTCTCTAAATCTACACTAATCAAAAAATCAAATTAGCCAGTGAGATGGGTGGGACTTTGCAGAATCCTCCCAGCTATCATGGAGTAAAAGTGCCCGTATGCACTAACTCGGAATAGGCTTAACATAATATTAATAATAATACGCCGAATAGCTGTGTTCTCTATGAATTTTATTTCAGTTCCCTAGTATGTAAACTTGAGATTGCGTACAATGATTTATGCGTTTAGTTAGTCTAGACTATGTTAGATACGTCAGATATCTGACTTTTAATATAACAGCTGCAAAAAATTTAAATTTTTGATATTAGTAAATAACAAAAGACAATTTACGGAAATATTTGTCCAATATAGAAATTGTAAAGTAATTTGGATGTTCTGTGTTTAAAATTGGAAAATTATTATTGAAGTAAGTATAACATACAACCCAACCTTAAATGACTATGTTAAAGAAACTTAAATTTTTGAAATAAAAAATGTACTTATTATACTTTTTATAATCTTTTATAATCTTTATAATCTTTCAAAAGATTTGGCAACATCCGCTTTGTGAAAGGTTATAATAAATGCAGCAATATACTTGTATATTGGAACATAACTGAAGGAGTTTATCATTTTTTTTTTGTTTTTGCGGAGAGGAGGTTTAAAAATACTTAACGCATCGTCACTATGTCATCATAATATGGGTATTCCCGTTTGCACGGACTAAAAACAATGCCCCTCAAGGAGTTTATCATAAAACTGAAGGAAATATTTGCGTATTTTCTTATTTAAAAGCAATAAATTTAGTTTTTGTTATTGATTTAACTACTTGAAAATAACTTTATATAAATAATCAACTTAAAGAATACTAAATCAGTAAATAAACTCAAAGGCATATATGCAATTTCATATCGGTAAGTGCAACAAAACAATTCAGTGAAACAAGAAAAATCTTTTTGTTTTTATTATTTAGTTTCGAAATTATGATGACAATGAAACCATTGAGCCAATAGTCAGATAATAATTGAGATTCGTAGTTAAAAATTATGAACTTTCCATCGAACGTGTTCAAATGTATGGTATAAGACAAATTTGAATAATAGTTGCTGGTATAAAACTTACTCATCTTACGTCACTTACTGATCTGCCTTCAAATTACTATTATGTTTTAATATAATAAGAATACAATGATTTCAAGATGTGCATAAGAAGATTCCGGAACCCATTCGAAGTTTAGTGCAAAAACTGAGTAGCTTAAGCATCTTTTGTAATAAAGTATATTTCCTGGCATCTGGCATATGACGGAACTGGATGCAGTTCGTTATTGCGTAGATCCTGATACATATAAAAGAAATTGTTATTATTAATAAATAGTTCTTTGTTAAAAATGGATTCCAATAAAATGATGCAGCAATAAATCAAAAAATGTAGATTTAGTTAATAATTTTTTTTTATTCAATCATCATTTTGTTCAATCATTCACATATCTTAAAATCTATAGCAGTATATATAGGTAAAATTAATATTACACTTTTTTTTCAAGTATTGTTCTACACATAAAATCCGGTTTAATTTTTTAAATACCCTGATATATAAATACTCGTGTTTTATTATATACATACTTGGAAATAATTTAATTGGTTAAAGGATATATACATACAATTATATTTATAAAAATTCAAATAATATTTTTTTAATAACTCAGGGAAAGGCAAAATACAATACAATTTGAAAAACTGTAAAACTAATTAATTTTTTCATTAATGTTTTTTTAAAAAACAACAATATTAGATTAAAATTAATAATATTTTTTTAAATTAAAAATTATAACTATATTAATAAAAAATAATTTTTTCGATTTTATAAAGAATAAAAAATATTTTACTTATAAAATTATACATACAACATTATATATAATATTATATTATAACATATAAAATACATGCATATAGCAT
>NC_051846.1:134682497-134688014 GCF_002237135.1 Teleopsis dalmanni | reverse complement strand
TTTTATTTAATTTAAATTCAATAAGTATTCTGTCACATAGTACGGTGACATTTTACAATTTTTTAATAAATACTATTTGAGACTTGATCATTTACAATTAAAGTAGTTCTCCCTGTAGAGAGCTACTCTTTTCTTTTTAATTTAAGATTTCTTTATAATAAAATTTGATTTTTATAATAAAATTTGAAGCGGCGTTTTCCTTTTCAGTCTCGTAAATATATTTGAGGGGGACATCAAATTCGAAGCTAGGATGTTGGGATGAATTTGTATTCGTTCATGGTATTTTCTAGCTACCTTTTTTACTTCATCTCTTACCGGGATTATCCCAAGGTCCCGATGGATTTGAATGTTAGTTACATACCATGGGGCATTTACTATTTCCCGTAAAGTTTTAGATTGAAATCTTTGAAGAATTTCTATGTTGGATGTTGAGGCTGTTCCCCATAATTGAATGCCATAGGTCCATACTGGTTTTAGCACACTTTTATATAAAATAAGTTTATTCTTTAGGGATACTGAAGATTTTTTATTTAGTAGCCAAAACATTTTTCTGTATTGAATCCCAAGGGATTTCCTTTTGTTAAAAATATGCGTTTTCCATGTCAGACGTCTATCTAAGTGCATGCCCAAGTATTTAGCGCTATTTGATTGCGGAATTATTATATTATTAAGTTTAATTTCCGGGCAGGTGTCTTTTCTCATTGTGAATGTAACATGAGTAGATTTTGTTTCATTTGCTTTCATGCGCCAATACTGCAACCATTTTGATATACGATCAAGACCAGCTTGTAGTTTGAATGAGGCTACAGACGGATCGTTTGCACTCGCCAGGATAGCTGTATCATCTGCAAATGTACCGGTTACAATTCCTACCGTCTTCGGTAAATCGTATGTGAAAAGCAGATAAAGGGTTGGACCGAGTACACTGCCTTGTGGTACTCCAGCTCTAATATCATGTAGAGAAGACATTTCATTTTCATTGTTGACATAAAAGAGTCTTTTCAATAGATACGATTTTATGAACGTATAATAGTTAAGTGGCAGAAGCTTTTTACATTTGTAAAGAAGTCCTTGGTGCCATACTCGATCAAATGCTTGAGATATGTCCAAAAACGCTGCTGAGCAGTATTCTTTTCGCTCGAAAGTGGTCTGTATTTTTTCAACAATTCTATGAATTTGCTCAATGGTTGAGTGTTTTCTTCTGAATCCAAACTGGTGGTTCGGAATTATTCGTTTCGACTCAATTACCGGCATAAGACGTTTTAAAAATAATATCTCAAGAACTTTTGAAAGAATGGGAAGGAGACTTACTGGACGATAGGATTTTACATCTTCAGCTGGTTTCCCTGGTTTTAGTATCATCCTTATTTCGGCAACTTTCCATTGATCAGGGATGAAACTTTTTAACAAGGATGCATTGAAAAGATGAGTAATAAATATTAAAGCAACATCTGGAAGTTTTTTAAGAATTTCAGCAGTTATGAGGTCATAACCAGGTGCCTTTTGATTTTTAAGAGATTTAATTGTATAAATTATTTCTCGTTTTTTAAATTTCCTAATTGGTAACTCCATTTGGTGAGTTTCTTCTAAAAATTTGGAAACATTGACATCTATTTCTGAATCGCCAGTCATATCATGTGGAATAAAAACGTTTTTTAGATGGCTTGCGAAAAGTTGAGCTTTTTCAGACGGTTTTTTCGCCCAAGTATTATCTGTATTTTTAAGTGGGGGTCGATAATCTATTGTATTATTTACTTTTTTATTTGCTTTCCATAGAGAATAGTGAGATAAGTGAGACGTGTCGAGGCTATGTAAGAACTTCTGCGTATTTTGTTCCGTCTGTCGTTTCAGCAGAGTCTTTAGATCTTTAATAATTTTGTTAAGTTTCCTCTTGTCTTCAGGAAATCTGGTACGTTGCCATATTTTTCTAGCATTTCGTTTATCCTTTAGTTTTTTGTGATCTCCCTAGTATACGTTACTAGATTCTTCATATAGACTTTTGGAGGAGGAGTAGCTTCCCATGCTGCCTCTTGAATAGATCTGGTTAGGTATTCAGTCGCTTCAATTATATCTTCTTCAGTTTTTAGTGGCATTTTGACGTTTAGAGACGATGACAACATTGTTTCAAATATAGTCCAATTTGTTTGCTTGTTGTATAATTGACATTTTTGGATCTTGTTTCTAAGGTCTTTATCTATTATTACAATCACTGGTGAATGGTCCGATGATAACTCTAAGCTGGTCTTACATTGCACATGTTCATAAAGGAAGCCTTTGGTAACGCAGAAATCAATAAGATCAGGAATTTTATCTGTATCTGATGGCCAGTATGTGGGCTCTCCTGTGGAAAAAACTTTAAGTTTCAAGAGTCTCACTGCTTTGTATAATTCACGTCCCTTTGTTGTGGTTAGTCGTGATCCCCAGAATATATTTTTCGCATTGAAGTCGCCACCAGTTATAAATCGATTCCCTAATGTTGAAAAAAATTTTGTGTAGATTTCTTTCTTCACATTATGTTTTGGTGGGCTATATATGGCAGATATAAGAATTGGTCCGACTGAGTCCTCGATCATAATATTTGTGGCTTGAATTTCATCAGTGCTATAGTGAGTACATTCATAATGTTTAAGTGTTCTTTTAATTAATACTGCAGAGCCTCCATGAGCTTTTCCGTCCGGATGCGGAGACTGATAGAAACAATAGGATGGAATTTAAAAAACTTTTTTTTGTGAAATGAGTTTCTGAAACTAATAATACATCTACGTTATTTTTTGATAGAAATAATCTCAGTTCAGAGGAATGTTTTGACAACCCATTGGCATTCCATAAGACGAGCTTTATGGGCATATGGTTTGTTTAGAAACAAGACTTACTAAAAGATTTGTCATGGTAGTTATTTGATTCATTACTTCCCGCATTAGTTTCATCATTTCTTTCATTTCACTCACCAATGCATCGCTGTGAAGATTATTTTTATTGGAAGAATTTTGATCTATTTGGTTGGCAGCAACTTGAGCGTAAGTTTGCTGTGAGTTTTTATTTGGAGTAGTTTGACCTGGTTGAGCGCGTGCAGGTTGAGCGAAAGTTTGCTGTTTTTCGTGTTGTTCTTGATGCTGATTAGTTGAGGATACAAATTCAGCATCAGGTTTTAGAAATTTTTTTTTAAGTGGTGGGAAAGTAGACGCTTGCAGTTTTTTATACACTAAGCAGCCCTTGTAGTTTGCTGGGTGGTTACCTTCACAAAGAACACATTTAACATCATTTGTTCTGGATTTTCTTTCGCAGTCAGCCGATGCGTGATTACCAGCACACTTAATGCATTTGGGTTGTCTTCTACATCCTGATTTAGTGTGGCCATAGTGTTGGCATCTTGAGCATTGAGGTAACTCACGTTTAAAATGGGGTGGCTCAAAGGTAACTCGACTGTGGAGTAAGCTTTTAATGTTGTAGATATCTTTGTTATTTGGTTTTTGCTCTATTTCTACAACGAACATTGGAAGGGGCCTTTTTGTTTGGCGATGTTTCATATTCCATATATTTGTAGTAGCATGTCCAAATTCTTCTAGAGCTGTTTTTATATCCCCAATATCGACGGAGGGATGCATATTTCTTAATATGACCTTAAAGCTCCTTTCATTTTTAGGTTTGTATGTATAAAATTCCGTGTTCTTACTTTCTAGCATTTTAACGATTTTTGAATAAATTTCCGGTGCACCGGGCTGTATACGAACCCGAGTAGATGAAATCACTCTCATTTCATATTTATTATTTGCAATTTCGTTAAGCAGATTTAAAAGTGGGCGAACGTCCTCAACTTTATCTACAAAAATTGGTGGTGATTTAAGCGGTTTTTCGTCTTGTTTAGCAGGTTGGTCTTCTTTTTCTTCCACTACCAGTCCATCAAATCTATTCGAATTACTGAGCCAGTAGTTCAATTTTTGTTGCTTTGGTTTTTTCATTTTTTCAGGACTGTCTCTAAGTCTTTTACTACCTTTAACTTCGTTCCATTCTTCTTTTCTGCACGGAAAATCAATTTTGGCGTTATGGATTTCGCTCATAGATCCTGCTCGTTCTCGCTGAGAAACCTTTAGTAATGTCGCAATGTCTGTACTTTGTTTATTCATTTTTTCTAAACTTTGAACTTGTTTAGTTCCAACATCTGCTGGTGAATTTTCACTTTTTAATTGGTGTGTACCACCTTCTTTTACCGGAGGTGGTGTTCTATTTATAGGCATGAAATGTTTTTATAAAATTTGTGCAGTCGTTTTATATAAAATATAAAAAATATATAAAAGAATACAAAAAGAAAAAACAAATTAAAAGATTTTATTAAAAAATTACACAATTACACGATAAGCGAATTGCAATTGGTATAATTTCAGAGTCAATTTACAACACTTTTTTTTTTCTTTATTTATGTGAAGCTTTCAAGCTTTATATGCTGTCTCTATCAGCTGTTTTAGATGTGTGTGAAAAATATTAAAATAAAACTCAAAACAAAAATAATTTTGCAAAGTTAAACTCTTTTTTTTGATAAAAAACAAATGTTTTAAATTCAATAAAAGTTTCACTTATCTTTTAAAATCAGGCACAATTTTATTAGCTTTTTATTTAGAGTCACTGTCTCAACTTATTTAATTAAATTTGTGATCACTGTGTTCCATTTTTTTAATAAAAAACATTAAAAGTTGCGGAGCGATTTATTTTGCGCGCACTTTGTACGAATATAAAAAAAAAAAAAAACTACTTAAAATTAATTATATTAACTCTTTTTAAAATAGTTATAGCAGATATTTTCTTCCTCAGTAAGTTCTTCTATAGCCTCTTCTTCGAAAGCATTATCAACATTATCTAGGTTGCCACTCCGGTTACTACGTCTGTACCAATTTCGCAGTTACCTGATGAAGATAAGGGACGAATTTGAGCGAACATCAAATGTGCCAAATTGTAATTAATTTCAGGAACTGCAGGATTTCCATTATTTCCACCCTTTTGTCTAACTAATTGGAAAAAGTTTTCTATTCGATACTGATTTTGGGTTTTAGTTCTTAGAAAAAAAGTGTCTTTTTGCAAAACTTCATCGGACAAGGTTATTGCAGCATTTGTTGTTATTATCATACCATCAATAAAATGAACTTTTATGTGGAAAAGAGGTGTTTTTGAAATACTCTACGAATGCCTTCCAATAATTATAAGGTGTATTACCAATCGGTATACCTGATCGATAAGAATTATCCCCATAAATTTGTCCATTTTAAAAAATTTAAAATTTTGTGGATATAGCAACTTCGCTTGAAACTTTTTTGAATCCTGCGCTTTCAGCAAAAGCTCTTATTGCAGCTTGCATAGTATGACTAAAAACCTGTGTTGCAGTTTTGATCTTCGTCTTTTTAAACAAGGACGGATATACATGCTGCCTTGTAAGCTTCGGACACATTTTTGTCATGTTATGGTTGTAGTATATCTACATATTAACAAACAAAATAATTATTTGTTAATGGTAATATGATGATATAC
>NC_051846.1:134668039-134682397 GCF_002237135.1 Teleopsis dalmanni | reverse complement strand
ACTTATTGATCAACAACAAGCTATAGGAGCTGAGATCGAGAGGATAATCAGCAACTTCAAGAAGGATCCAGCCTCAAGGAAGACGAATCGCTATTATCAGGATAGAATTCTACGGTTAACTGAACAATGGTCAAGGTTAGAGAAGAACCACAACACGTTATTATCTTGTAAAGCTATGGCTGAAGATACAGAAGACGAGTATTTCACCACGGGCTACTATGAAAAAATGACTGAATTGACAAACAAATACTTGGGTATTTTTAACAAGGCATTAATGGAAATGCAAGAGGTAGAAAATGCTCAGGAAAAGCCGCCAAGGCAACACAATCAAAATCCAATGCAGCTTCAACAAAATGAAGAATTATCAAGAGTGTTGCGTAATCAACGAGCACTCATAAATGTCATTGACAGATCCAGTCAAGAAATTGAAATGGCAAGCCAAGAATCTCAAAATGAAGTTTTTTATTCTTGCAAGCTTGCTTTGATAGAAGGTTATCACAAAGCATTCGATAACAACAATGAAAAAATATGGAATTCTACATTAGAAGAATTCATTGAAGGGTACTCCTGGGAATTGTATTATGAAATTAGTCAAAAACTCCAAGACATGGAGATTTGTTTGAAACTCAAGCTAAAATCATTCAATTCTCACTACCAGCACGATTCAACAATTCAGGCAGTAAAATTACCACAGTTAACAATTCCAATATTTGACGGAAACCAGCTGAAGTGGGTAGAGTTTCGAGACCTGTTTACACAACTTATAGACGAACAACCATTCAAACCTATCCAAAAGATGTTCTACTTAACAACTAACTTGATTGGTGAGCCCAAAAACCTGATAAAGCATTTGCCAGCATCAGCTGAGAACTACATTACCGCATGGGAGATTCTGAAGGCTAGATACAATAATGGTAGATTATTAGTTACCGCATTGTTAAACAAATTATTCGCATTACCAGCAATGACAACTGAAACCGCTTCTGGCCTTAAAACATTGCATGACATTTCACAAGAGTGTTTATTGGGACTTAAGGCGCAGAACATTCCAGTCGAACATTGGGACGTCATAATTGTTCATATGACGTTGAAGAAATTAGACAAGATCACACAAACAGCATTTGAGCAGTCATTATCAAACAATCGAGAGCTGATCACTATGAAGGAACTATTTCAATTTATTGAACAAAGGTTCCAATCGCTAGAAACAATAAATAATAGCGCATCAATTAAAAAATGGGTTAAGACAGTGGCTACAACTAACACTGCACCAGCTAAATGTCCAATATGCAAGAGAGATAATCATCCAATTCATCTATGCAAGCAGTTCCTGGATGACACCCCAGCTAAGAGGCTACATCTCATAAAATCATTGCAACGATGTTTCAATTGTCTAAAAAATGGTCACTTCACAAAAGACTGCACATCAGGCAGTTGCTTAAAATGCAGCAAGAAACACAACACCTTGCTGCATTTAGAAGGCACACTTGAAGCATCCATGATTAAGAAGGCATCATTATCAAAAAATCCTGCTTCTCTGTTCTCCAACAATCTCAACATCCAAAAAAATTATGTGGTATTAGGAACTGCACGTGTTGTCGTTAAAGGCAACAATGGAAGAGAAATTGAGTGCAGAGCATTATTGGATTCCGGCTCCCAAGTCAACCTGATAACCGATCAAATAATTAAGAAGTTAGGTGAAAACCCGAAAAAGACCTCAGCATGTATAGAAGGTGTGGGGCAAAAAAAACAAGATGCGCAACAACGAATCAATTTAGCTTTCTCGTCCAGAATTAACGGATTTAGCAGCCGAATAGAGGCTTATGTATTACCTAAGATTGTGTGTGACCAGCCGAGCATTCATATTGAAAGATCAAGCTGGAAAATACCACAGAACATCAATCTGGCAGATCCGTCGTTCAATACCCCAAACAAAATCGATCTCCTACTTGGAGCTGAGTTTTCTCATCAACTATTGTCCATCGGCCAAATAAACCTTGGCAGAGGTCTCCCCATCCTACAGAACACATTGCTTGGGTGGCTTGTGGTGGGAAAAATATCTAACCAAAATTCAATTATTTCACCACAAGTTTGTGGAATATGCTCTGAAGATGAGCAAGATACGATGAAGGTTATCGAGCGGTTCTGGCAACTAGATGAACCAGAAAAGGCAAACAGAAATCTGTCTCCTTCCGAAGAGTTGTGCGAGTCTCATTTTGCAACTTATATGAAAAGGAATCAAGACGGTCGATTCAGTGTCAGATTACCCTTCAAGCAAGATCCATCGTTGCTTGGTGAGTCAAAACACATTGCCATTAACAGGTTTTTAGCGTTGGAAAGAAGACTCGATAAGGATGTAATACTCAAAACACAGTATGTACAGTTCATGAATGAATATGCTGATCTCGGACACATGGAAAGGGTTGACATCAACCAAGTTAATCCTCATTATGTCATCCCACATCATGGCGTTTTACGGCCCGATAGCAGCACCACGAAATTAAGAGTGGTATTTGATGCATCGTGCAAGACGAGTAGTGGACTATCGTTAAATGATACAATGTTTACTGGCCCTACAATTCAAGAGGAATTGTTTGCGATTTTACTTCGATTCAGGTGCCCAAGATTTGTCTTTTGTTCTGACATTCAAAAAATGTACAGACAAATTATTATTCAGCCCGAAGATCAAAGATATCAATTAATAGTCTGGAGAAGCAATAATAACGAACCCTTACAATTTTATCGATTAAAAACAGTCACCTATGGAACACGATCAGCCCCATATCTGGCTACTAAATGCTTACAACAGTTGGCGAAATCTGAGTTGCAAAAATATCCACTAGGTGCAGCAGCACTAAGTAATGACTTCTACGTAGATGATTGCCTAAGTGGATCAAATAGTCTCCAAACTGCCAAAGATATACAAACTCAGTTAAAAGGTTTGTTGGAATCAGCAGGATTCAAGCTACGTAAATGGTGTGCCAACCATCCGTCACTTCTTCAAAATATTGCAAAAGAAGATCAAGAAGTTGATTTGGACTTTCAAAGTGACGACGCAACATCAATCAAAACATTAGGATTGACTTGGCAACCAAAAGAAGATCAATTTCGCTTAAAATTAAAACTGGATCCACTAAAAATCATTACTAAAAGAACCATTACTTCGAACCTAGCCAAAATTTTCGACCCATTGGGACTACTAGGTCCAGTACTCGTAACAGCAAAAATACTAATTCAGGACCTATGGCAACTACAATTAACATGGGACGAAGCAGTACCAACCGAAATATACACTAGGTGGACTACCTTTTATGACGATCTACAAGTACTAGATCAATTTAAAAAAGATCGTCATATATTCGGAAAACAGATGCCAGCACTTGAATCAATACAATTGCACGTATTTTGTGATGCTTCACAAAAGGCATACGGAGCCGCAGTCTATGTTCGAGCGAAACTAATGGATGGTCGACTAATAAATCGATTGTTGTGTTCCAAGTCTCGTGTTGCTCCACTCAAAAAACAAACGATTCCAAGGTTAGAACTGTGTTCAGCTCTATTAGGAGCGACATTGATGAAAAAGGTTAAGAACAATATAAATCATGATGTAGCAACATATTATTGGACTGATTCAGAAATCGTTCTCTTCTGGATCAATTCTTCATCAGCAAGGCATCAACAATTCATAGCAAATAGAATCAATGCAATTCAGGAAATTAGCTTGCCTAATCAATGGCGTCACGTAAGATCTAAGGACAACCCAGCTGACTCATTATCACGGGGTATCAAGCCAGCTCAATTACTCGAAAATAACTTGTGGTTATACGGTCCACTCTTTCTTCATGGTTCCGAAAGCAACTGGCCTGACAAATTCAATAAAACTCTCTGTATTGATCCGGTGAATCCTGAATGGAAACAAACGACAAGGGAAGTGGCCTTAATCTCAACTGATTACGATATCCATTGGATCGATAGAATCAATCACAGGAATTCATTTAGAACTCTACTACATACGGTAGGATATATGCTGCGATTTGTAAATCGGGCAAGGCGAACCAATTTAAGCAATATCACTATGGCTCTAAGCCCTATGGAACTGGAGCTGTCACTCAGGCATATAGTGAAGTACATACAACAGTCAGAACTAAAAGAAGAATTAATTCAGTTAGAACGCAACCAAACAGTAAAACCTGCAAGTACACTTGCTGGACTGATGCCATTTTTAGATGAACACAAGATAATTCGCGTGGGGGGAAGGTTAGAAGCATCATCACTTACATATGATGAAAAGCATCAGATAGTGCTTCCATACAATAACCCTATTGTAAAACTGATAATGAAAGACATACATGAACGAAATATGCACTGCGGCGGTCAAGCACTGCTGGCAGCAGCGAGACAAAAATTTTGGCCGATCAAGGGTAAAATTATGGCAAGATCAACTATTCACCATTGTGTTCGTTGTACTAGATGTAAACCAGTTACTTTTGAACAAGTCATGGGAAGTTTACCAAGGCATCGAGTACAGCCAGACAGGCCATTTTTTAATACCGGAGTTGACTTCTGTGGGCCTTTTTGGGTGCATTATAAGGTGAGAGGAAAACGTCCGCATAAGGCATACCTAGCAGTTTATTGTTGTTTTGCGACAAAGGCAGTACACTTGGAACTGGTAAGCGACTTGACAACAGAAGCATTTATCGGATCATTAAAACGTTTTATCGCACGACGCGGATGCTGCCAAAATATATACTGTGACAATGCAACGAATTTTGTCGGTGCCTCTAACAAGTTGCAGGAATTAACAACAACAATCCATTCCAATGTAGCTCAGGAACAAATAACAAAAACTTGCAGCAACAAAGGAATAGCATTTCACTTCATCCCTCCTCGTGCACCTCATTTTGGTGGACTATGGGAAGCAGCGGTTAAATCAGCAAAGTACCTATTGGTCCGAAGCGTTTCAACTGAAACGTTAACGTACGAGGAACTCGAAACCGTCATTATAGAAATAGAAGCTATTTTAAACTCACGACCTTTAACACCAATGTCGTCTAATCCAAATGATTTGCAGGCTCTCACACCAGGTCATTTCTTAGTTGGTGATGCACTAACAGCACCCGTAGACGCAACATGTGAAAAGGTAAAATCATCTCTTTTGAATAGATGGAATCTGGTTGCACACTTAAAACAAGAGTTTTGGAAAAGATGGCGGGCAGAGTACCTAATGGAACTACAGGTTCGAAACAAGTGGCGTGAAGAATGCAAAAACATTGAAGAAAATACACTGGTGATCCTTAAAGAAGATAATGTACAACCTTTGCAATGGCCTTTAGGGCGAATAATGAAGACATATAAGGGTAATGATGGATTTATACGAGTCGTAGATGTCAAAACCGCAACAGGCATGTTAAAGCGACCAATTCACAAACTAGCCCCCTTATTTCCTGAAAACAAACCTATTAAAACACAGGAGAATCGCCATAACAAAGAAGAACGAATGGACAATGAGATAGTCCCACGAAAACAAAGACGTGTGTCCTCCAATATAAAATTAACTACAGTACTGATATCTCTACTTTTACTCCCGATTGTTCTTTGTTCACCAGTAAACGTAACTGAACTTCGCTCCGCTCCTGGCCTACATTTTGAACAAGTAGGAACAACAAAATTGATAACATCCCACTGGAAAATGATAATCTATTACGATTTAGCTCCATTTAATACAGAGCTGGACATACTAAAGGATTCAACGTTGAATCTTTTGAAGCTATGTGATCAAAGCAACTTAAATTCAACATGCAAGTTTGTGGTTCATCATTTCCAGCAAGCAGAAAGTGAATTGAGAACAGCATTTGAATTTATGTCAAGCGCCCGAAATAAGAGAGGGGCAATCGATTTAGTTGGGAATATAGCAAGTTCTCTGTTTGGAGTACTCGATTCCAATTATGCAAGTGACATGTCGAAGACGATCAAAACCCTAGAAGATCATGATGACAAACTCAAACATCTGCTCAAAAATCAAATATCAATAATTGACTCCACAATTAACGTTATAAAAAAAAACCAGATAAGTCTCAAAAATAATTTCCACGGTATAGAGACTCAATTAAACGCGATCTCCAAAAGGTTAGTTAAGGACGAACATGACCAATTATATGGCAATATTATTAACATGCTGGCCATCCAAATGACAATCGCCACGATAAATTTGCAACGTACGCAATCCACAATCATGGATGTTCTCATTGATAGTCATCACGAAAAAATTAACCCGCTTCTAATTACGCCGCAACAGTTAATAACGGAAGGAGAAAAAATCCGAGCACATTTACCGTCTCATTTACAATTTCCAGTAGAACAAGATGATATATTAACTCTTTATAAGCTGATGCAAGTAACTGGGCAGGTATCAAGTGACCATGTAATATTCAATATTATGATACCACTCGTTGAACGAAAAACCTTTGAAATATTTCATGTAGTGCCTGTGATCTCTAGCGCGACCAAGGTATTAACGTCAATAAAGCCATCAACAGAATATCTGGCTATCAATTCTCACAAGGATGAATACTTCCCCATAACAAAATTAGCACTGCAATCGTGTATTACAACTGAAGAGGACTCATACCTTTGCTCAAATGTTCAATCTATTTATCGTCGTGGAGCAAATGTGTGCAAGTGTGAAATCAATTTGTACAATAATGGAACAGGTGACGAATGCGAAATAGTTGAATTAAAGGAAACTACCATTTGGACTCAGCTGAAACACAAAAATCACTGGATATACGCTACCAAATATCCGATGCAACTCAATGCAGTATGCGGTTCGAATGCATTTCCAGTGATACTGAATAGCACCGGCATGGTAAAAATTGCATCAAATTGTGTCATCAGAGACAACACGGTTCTTATTCAAGGACACCAAGTCATAACAAGTCTGCTCAAATCAGCATATACGAGCATAGGAATTTCAACACCTGAAATTAAGCCATCTAAGCGGATAAACAATTCTGAAATTGAATATCTTCCACAATTAAGAGAACTAACAATTCTGCAAAAACAACTAACGAAGGATACATTACCTGAACTATCATCAAAAGTACAGCAAACTGAAAAGCATAGCTTGTCAGTGGGGTACGCAGCCTTGTTTTTGATTATTGGAATCATCATCTTAAAAATAACTAAACTAATACGAAAAAATCAGACGCAAGGTCAACCGAATGTTCAGACACCTCAGCCGCTTCCAAGATCAAGGTCAACATTTGATATCACAACAACATAAAGATGACATCACTCTAGTTGAATTAAAATTCAACGCGGGGGAGGATATGTTAAGTATTACATTTATTTTGTCTTTTGCTGACCCATGATAAAATGCATTTAACGTAATCGTAATATATTAATAGGTTATATTTTTGCTGATTAGTGTTATTTTATAACTAGGGCAAGAACACATTTTAAATAATTTATTATTCATTGTTTTGGTAAATATTTTATGTAATTTGCTTGCTATTAATTACTCATTGTTTTGGTAAACATTTTATGTAATTTGCTTGCTATTAATTATTTATTGTTTTGCTGAATATTTTATGTGTCATTATAAGTAATATTTTTTGCTTGATATTAATTGGGTCAGTAAATTATTGTACGTAATAAGTTTTAGTAAGTAATTATTATAAGAAAAAATGTATATAAACAAATCAATTCTTTTAATAAAGAGTATTCGATGATACAAATTTGAATAGAACTTATCTTCTTTTCATAAAATTACCAACGGGTTTATGTGCTCGGTGGTATCTTCAAGAATATAAAAAGTATACAAATATACCGTCCAACAAGTTACATGTGCTTGGTGGAATTCCGGTATACAAATACAAATTGATAGAACCTTGAGAATAAAAGCATTCTCAACACCGATCTTTTATGATGAATGTTTTTTTAAATTCCAGACACAGCAAAGGGAATAAAGGACAAGATGTTTGGTAGATTTTTTTTTTTTCGAAAGTGTACAGCTGTATGGGATATGTATAGACCATTAATGTTTAGTAAATAAAGGAAAAGGAAAGAAAGAAAAGAATGATGTAATGAGTTTGGATAAGATATGGTTATCTATGGTTTTTCCTAGCGCAGCGAGGCGCCTTTCTTGTTCGCAACGAGGCGAATAAAACTAGGTTGCAACTAGGAAACTTGAATAAAATAATCAGCGAGACTCAATGTTCTGTTTGAATCTGAATTTCTTTATTAAATTTGTACAGTATTTATACTTATTCTAACTTAAACACTAACCTACCTGAATATTATGTTCGCCTAGTAATTTTCATATAAAAATGCTTAATATGTATTTCAATTAATTTAAAAATATGAAATTATTATTATTATTTAATAATTACCCGAAATACTAAATAATGAAATTCCAATGCAAGTTAATGCACTTTACGAATTTCATTTGCGCAAAACAAAAGAATCAAATTACTTTTCTTTTGCGCTTCTTCACATGGTAAGTGTGTGATCAATGTCTTTACTTTTGGCATGTACCAGTAACGTATGTATATCATCATATTACCATTAACAAATAATTATTTTGTTTGGTAATATGTATATATACTACAATGATAGAGGATGTAGGTTTTATATATAAGTATAATGTAGTTTAGAGAGTAGTTTTTTTTTTGAATTGTCAAAAAAAAAAAAAAAATAATAATGAATTATGACTGTATATTCAGTTTTTAAGTTTTAGGTACATATTAGTTGTAGTTAGGAATAGCACAAAAACAAAAAAATGAAGAGAATGTAGTTAAGAATGAAATTGTAGGTATAAGTTTTTTTTAGTTAATTGAATGAATAGAAGCAAGTCATGGCATGTTTTTTTTTGTTAGTTGTCAGCAGTAGTATTTAATAGCCAAGAACCCCCCAAAACCGGCGAACATACCGGGCTTGCCACCATGTTATGCAGGGCTGTTAATACTACAATAAAACCATATAAGCTGACACAACAACTTTTTTTAAAAAACAAAACACTGGTACATAAAATGGTAATTATGCCATTAATGCGATATGGCATCGAACTTTGGGATACTGCCTCCAAATCCAACATTCAAATTATTCAAAGGCAACAATCAAAAATATTAAGAACAATCGTTAATGCTGGTATATATCAAACAACGAAGTCCTTAAAGACTTAGGTGTTGAGCCCATAACCGAGGTGATAAAAGCAACTAGTGCAAAGCACATAACTTGACTACTAACACATGAAAACTCAGAACTCCAGACATTACCGACGAAAGAATCAGCTCACACCAGAAGACTAAAACGCTCATTCCCAACAGACTTAATAAATATTATGTTCTAATGTAAAAATTGTTTCTTCATGTTTCTTAACTTACTCACTGAAACAATTGTATTTGTTAAATATTGATTTAATATTATATATTTTCTTTATATACTAAAATTCTCCCAATTACTTATTGCCATTTAGTAAGGCAGATGTAATTATAGATAAATATAAAAAAAAAAGATTTACCTATATCATCCTTGAGTTTTTCATCAGGAATTGAGGGTAGTTTGCCAAAAAGAAGTTCATGTGGCGTATAGCCAGAGTCTTCAGTAAAATTTAAAAGATATTTATTGAGGACTCTATGATTCTATGATTCCTCTATGGTACCAACGGTTTCATGATGGTAAAAAGTTGAGAATACTTGTTTTACATATGTCTAGTAATTCTGTGGTTTTTGTGAATAATTCATTTACAAACTCGGTTCCTCTGTCTGATTTCTGTATTTTGAATAAACCGAATTTTAATATGTGTTGTTTAATTAATGTCTTAGCTACAGTATATGGTTCCTTTTTTACTATTGGATATGCAATGATAAATCTACTTAATTCACATTGCATTGTGAGAATATATTTAAATCCATTTGAAGGTCGAAGAGGGCCAACAATATCAATTTCTATTGTTTCGAAAACGTTTGTAGGTGTTGTTGTAATTTCTAATTATTCTTTTGTATGTTTTGTCAGTTTGTTGATTTGACATTTATGACATGTGCTGATGAACCATTTGTTCCATTTTGCTTCACGTATATCGTTGTTTTAATTTTGAGAATGTTTTCCTTACTCCTAAGTGTCCACTGTAGGGAGTATTACGATATTTTTCTATATCTATTTTCTGTATCTTT
Organism: Teleopsis dalmanni; assembly: GCF_002237135.1. Taxonomy (NCBI): domain Eukaryota; kingdom Metazoa; phylum Arthropoda; class Insecta; order Diptera; family Diopsidae; genus Teleopsis; species Teleopsis dalmanni. The sequence continues at coordinate 134,672,225 of NC_051846.1, read as the reverse complement.
TTATTGTATCAGTGATTTGTTCCGGGCTTTTATAAATTAATATTTTGAGACTTTTTTCTTTCTTCGTTGCAACGTATTTATAATATTCTTAAATTCTTCTTTTGCCATAGCGTCAAATATTGTATCTTCTTGCGTTAGCGCTAATTCATATATTTTAAAATTTTCTATTTTGAATATGAGTTTCTCCATGATCGAAATCGGCTTCGTAGGTACCTCGCTCATTTCCACATTTACTACATTTTTCACAATGTATGATTTTTCTTTATTATTTTTATTTATATTAAACTGCAGTTTCATTGTATGTCTGATATCACTAATGGATGTAGAGTCCCAGTAATAGAGTTGATTAGGGTCATTGACACGTGTGTTTCCTATAGGATTATCATTCTTTTTCATCGCGCGTTTTGTGTCACTCCTTGTTGTAACATATACTCGAGTATCGTCTCTTGTTTCTAATTGTCTCATTAATTCTTCTTCATTAGCCGTACTTAATTTCTTTGATACATTTTCGTCGTTGTTGAGCGGTATATGAGCTTTTAAACGGATTTAACGGTTTTGCAATGTCTGCAACGTCTGCAAAATTGCTTATGAATCTTCGATAATAATTACAGAAAGCTACGTATCTTCTTATTTCATCAGTGGTTGTGGGTTTTGGATAGTTCATAATGACTTGATGCTTATCTGGATCAGTTTTTATTCCGTGCTCTGTTATCAAATGTCCTAAGTAAGTAGCTTCGTGCTTCAAAAAGTTACACTTGTCTGGATGTAACCTATTAAGTACCAGGCAAGTTCAAACTTGGAATTTTATGGTGAAATTTTCAGAAAAGTCTTATTTTAAGTTCAAAATGTTCCTTCCATAACTAAAATTTTTTTTTGAAAAGTAGATTTCCGGTAAAGTGCCGTGTGGTCAATCTTCGAAAGTACAAACATTTTTATCTGTGTTTTGTTCGCAAATATGGAATTAAGTTACTTTTATGGTGAAGTAAGTATTATTGTAAGTTGTATAAAGTACACGTAAGTATAAAAATCAATGTTTTATTCTTTTCAAATATTCATTAATCAAAAAATATATTTAAATTAGTACATATGTATTGTATTATGTGAAAAGAAATAAGTTTACTAGCATCATTGTAAATGTAATATTGTCAATGTAATATTGTATATTTGCATGGAAAATTTTAAAGAAATTTTGTACAGGACCGTGTAAATGACACTTTTCATATATAAAAACTGTGGCTTATGGTGTACAACCAACCTTGTTTTTTTTCTGCTATAGTGTTGCACATTTACTATGGGTTCAACGGAATCATACAGTATGTTACAATGGATACTCACAATGGCTCAATAATTCCTTTACAACAAATCCACCGATTCCATATTGTTTGTTGTATTTGGCAGTTGCACTGGAGTATGGCAGAATCTGGAAGATATACCCACTATACAAAGAAAGGGTTCATAGCTTATAACCGAAACGTATTGGTTTCACAAGTTCCAATTTGAATAGTTGCGATTTGGGCATTTCTACAACACTACCATAATCTTGTGCTTTTGATTCGTATACAACTTCAGTAGTACCAAAATACTCTCTCACAATTAGACAAATGGAACTCAAAAAAGGAGAAAAAAATTCAAAAGTCGCATGTAATGTTTGTTGATATCTTATCATCGTCAATCACTTCATTGTCTGATTAACCAGCAAGATTATCAGGTGGCAAACATTATTATTCAATAAGTAGCGAAGTGTCACTTGGCATCTTCGCTCTAATTATGAATAATATGCAATAGTTTTTGATTTCTTAGATATCTTAGGCACGACATTATAATTTTATTTAGAGTTCAAAATTGACGACAGAACTTTTAACAGAAACAAATATAAGCCCTATATAAAACAATCAAATTCAGACTAACTCAACCAGCAATCAAATTTCAAAATAGACTTATTACTATTATGTATAGTAAAAAACACAAGTTTAAGTTAGTTAGAAGAGTATGATATTTATTAGAGAGATTACTCTCATTTTATTTCATTACCTAACGACAAACATTTATATTGATTGTTTCATCATTTTAGTATTATGAGACCCAGCGTGTGGTTCGCCACACACCTTTTTTTGCCGGCGTCTGGTGGCAAGTAACTGTTACTAAGGCACCGGCAAAAATTACGAAAATTATATTTGGACTATTGTGAACACATATTATAACAAATATATTAGTTTTTATTTCTGTTTATTTTAGTTTTCAGTTGATTAAAATAAGCATTTTTTTGACACTTTTTATTTCGGACCAGGTAAACTCATGAACAGATGAAAACTGTTCGAAAGATGTGTTTTTATATTATTAAGATATCAAACTAAGTAAAAAAAATAAAAAAACATTGAATTAACTACTTTCATGTATTTTTAAATAATTTTCAAATTTAGCCGTGTGGTTTATCACACGGAGGTACGAAATGGGTTAATTTAAGATTGTATTCATTAAGTCTCTCGAAAACTTTCTCTAGATTTATGTTATGGTGTTTAAAACTGTTTCTAAACACTATTATATCGTCTACATATAGAAATGCTTCAGTTTCCAAGCCTGTTAATGCTAACGTTAACATTCGCTGGAAGCTGTTAGAAGTAATCTTTAATCCAAATGGTAATCTTTTAAATTCGTAGTGACCATCATTCGTTGAAAAGACGGTTTTGTATTTTAAAGAGACGTCAATTGGTATTTGATGAAATGAGTTATTCATAGCTAAAGTAGAAAAATACCTAGCTCTTCTTAGCTTATCGAGAACATCCTCCAAACGTGTTAAAGGAAATTTGTCGTTGACTATCCTTTCATTGAGTTTTCTGTAATCAATGACGAGTCTCCATTTCTTATTATCGTTTGTTGATTTCTTAGGAACAAGTACGATTGGTGAATTATTATTGTATTGTATCGTCTTGTAATAGTCTTCGAATTTGTAATTTAATATCGTCGTTGTGACAGTATGGTAACCGGTAATTTTTAATGTACATCGGATTATTGTCAGTTGTAGAGATGTGTTCCGTATAAAAATTGTTTGTAGATAGTGGTTCTGATTCGAACTGAAAAATGCGTTGGTATTTTGAAATTAATGGATCTAATGGTTGTGCATCTTCTTTTAGTTGTTTTTTGTATAAAATTTTTGTTAATCTTTGTTCCGTATAAATTTTAGATTTGTTATTTACACAGTGATAATAGTGCAAAGGTTGCGACTCTATTTTTAAATCAGTTATATTGATATCTGATCCATTTGTATTTATCACATTTACATGGCAAATTCCATTGGCCAGTACTATGGTATTGGCCATGTACACTCCTTTGTAGATTTCGTTACTGATCAGAACAGTATCTGTAATAAAACGAATGTCTATAGGTAATATGTTTTGAGTTCTTCCTTTAACTGTGAATGGTTTAATATTTATTGGAATCGTCGTGGATTGTAAGTCAGAAATAAGTCAGAAATTGTCCTCTGGTTCTGAGTAGTTTTTCTGGGCATTTAGTACCCGTACACGCCTGTTTGCAATTAAGTTGAATTGACTTCTTAGGTTTCCAGTTGTATTATTGTATTTTGTTCTATTTCTATTCTCAACGTTTAATGTATTGTTAGAGTATGAGATGTTTCTGTTTCTGTTAAAGTTTCTCATATTATTGTTTCTATTTTGAGAATTGTTGTTAATTCTTTGGTTATATTGGAATCTATTTTGGTTTTCTCTATGGTTGTTGTATCTTTTTTGACTTTAAAGAAGTTGTTGGGTGAAAAAGACTTGTTTTTGCATGGGTATGTGCATATTTTCAGCAAACCATCTAGCTTCTGCAAAGTTTTTTGGTTGAGCTGCCTGTACAGTTTGTGAATAAAGAGCATTTAATGCCTTTTTAAATGCTAATAATGCTTGTTTCATTATTTAATAGAAGTACAGCCTTTCCTTCTGGAGATTACTTTCTAAAGTTATTCTTTAGTAACCTCGCATTGTTTAAATTCGCTAGAATGGTCGATATTTTTTTGCATATTGGCGTATTTTCTGGTGAGGACCTTGTTTTATTTCTGCTATCTTTTGTAGCAGTTGAGGTATGGCAGTGACGACTGCTCTAAGGTGCGGAGGTGTGCGGTGAACACCCTAATATAATTTGCAAAATGTTAAATAACATAGGTATATAAATTTATTAAGTATCTTTACAT
>NC_051846.1:134637003-134667939 GCF_002237135.1 Teleopsis dalmanni | reverse complement strand
TCTTTGTTGTACTTCGATTATAACAACATTCAATGCATGATTTGATGTACCCCTTAACAAAATTTCGACATCGAGGAAACCAAAAATGTTGTTTAATACGTTTTATTGTGCCATCCACACCTGGATGACCAGCATCATCATGACAAAGTTTTACAATTCTCCATCGTATTCCTTTTGGTATGACCAGTAACTCTTTCCCATCATGATGTTTTCTATAGAGCCGATTTCCCTTTAAAATGAATTCCTTCTCATGCTGCTCTCGCTGTGTTGAATCGACACGTCCTTTTAAAATATCAATGATCTGTTGTAAATTATCATCTTGCTGTTGCATTGTCAAAATCCAATCCTCATTCGAAATGTCAATCATCATTAAATTTGCAGATACATCATCAACTTCGCATGGCAGTTCAACAGGAGCTCGACTCATTGCGTCAACGTGAGCCATTAAATTACCTGGGCGATGACTTGACGTATAATCATATTCGAGCAATTTTAACAGCCATCTTGCGACTCGTGGAATCATTGGTGTTACTGTTTTAATACTGGAAATAGCTGAACAATCCGTAAAGATTTTAAAATGTTTGCCCAAAATATACATTCGAAAACGTTGACATGCTTCAACTACCGCTAAAACTTCTAATTCATATCCATGATATTTACTTTCAACATCTGTACATAATCGACTAAAATATGCTATGGGCTTTGATATTCCGTTATCTTCACGTTGCATTAATATCGCTGCAAGTCCAATATTGCTTGCGTCAGTATAAATTTCTTGTTCTTTATTAATGTCATATATTCCCAAAAGCTGCTCATTAGCTAACAATTCCATTAGTTTGAGGAAATCATTTTCACATTCCAATGACCATTTAAAAGCAATATTTTTTCTCGTTAACTGTGTTAACGGATGAGCAATTTGTGCATAATTCTGAACAAATTTCCTGAAGTAACCTGTAAGTCCCAAGAAACGTCTGACTTCTGTTACATTTGTTGGTATAGGAAATTGTTTTATCGCAATGGTTTTAGTTATACCAGGTTTTATACCATTCTCGTCGACTTCATGACCTAAGAACGATACACTGCCTTTCATAAAATAACATTTCGATAGGCGTAAGGTCAATCCTTCATTACGAATAATTTTCAAAAATTCTTTTAAATTCTCAAGCCCTTCTTGTGCTGTTTCAGATGCCACAATGACTTTATCAACATAACTGACCACCTTACCTCTCAGCGGTTCCATAAGTTTCATCATCATCTTTTGAAATACGCACGGAGCGTTTTTGAGGCCAAATGGCATTCGGTTAAACTCATAGTGACCATTATGAGTGACGAACGCTGTCAGCTTTTTCGATGATTCAGCAATTTCAATCTGATAATAACCTGACATCATATCTAAAGTTGTGAAAAATCTTTTTACCATTCGATTTTGGTACAGAACAAGGGGCCGGTATTCTGAAGTTGATGTTCGAATAATATTTAACTCTAATAATTCGTCAACACTTCGTTCCACGACATCCTGTTGAAATGGTAATTTGTAAGGTTTTTTTGTTTATCGGCGTTGGAGATGTAACCGCGATCTCCATTTTCGTTGTTTTCGTCTTACCGAGTTTATTTAGATTTTCGCCAAAACAATCATAATATTTATTTAATAAATTAAGCAACTCATTTTGTTCGTTTACCGAAAAATTCTCGTTGCACTTAAAATTTTCGGGTGTTATCGCAAACAATGAGTCAACACTGATAATAGCGTCATATGCCATGGTATCATCTTCGACCACTAGCATTTCGCACTTGTACTTTTGTTATTCGAAAGTTTTGTCAACTTATCGGTCTTTTCGGAACACAAATATTCGCTACCGGCAAAACCGTTTAAAGTGTTTACACATTTTCTTCGTTTGCACTTCAATATAATGGCTATATTACGCTTAATTATAGACACGTCACTGCCTGAATCAATCAAAGCGTTACATAAGATATTGTTAATATATATTTGTTTAATTATTATACCAGGTTTTTCAATCGCATTTACTGGATTTCGTTTATTACACGTTTTTGTGTCATGGTTTCCTGAACACATTGAACAACGCGGCTTTCGTTGCGGTTTTGCACAATTTTTCGAAATGTGCCCATACTCCCGACAATTATAACAAACCGGTCCCGTTTTTACCATTATAATGAACAAATATAACACCAAAATGTACATTTTTTGATATTTAATTGTAATAAATATTGAAGCACGTTCCACAACTAACATAGTTGTGATTTTAATAACCCCTTTTTCGAAAAAAAGTAAATAGGTAAGTGATTAGACATGATAAAACATATTTTTAATTTGTTAAAGAAACGATTTAAGACTATTCCAAAGATTTCTAAATTTATTAATTAATAAAAAAAAATGAGAGGAATTTAAACCTAATTCTGTAAATCAATATTTATCACACTTTAAAATATTATTGTTTTTAACCAAGTTGCCAAAGTATCAGGGTTGATCATCCTTCCTTTTAAAATTACTAAAACTAGATCTGATTCTTTTTATTGTGAAGTCTTAAAAAAGATTTGAATTTATAAAAGAATAACAGTAAAAAAAAATTGTGAATTGTGAAATTTCAAGCTTCTTGTATATTAGAATCTAAAATCTTATAGACAATAACAATATATCGAACGAATTTCCATCAGAATTTCGTAATATTTACTACAAAGTTTATAATATTTTTGATCTATCTAGAATTACACAAGAATTTATTATAAAATATAGTCTTATAGAATACAAATAAAAATTATTTTATTTAATCTTTTATAATCTATATAATTCTAAAACCACTCATGTCATTTGATTATGACATCAAAAACTCTTACGAACTAGTGTCAGACGCCGCGTTTAAATAAAACACATCCGCGTACTTAAGAGTGTCCCGTCAAACTTACTTTCATTTCTTTATTATAATTCTTACACTACTACACTCCGAGAGCATAACAAGCATGAGAGCATGAAAAGATACATATGAGCAATACTACAAAAGAAGTAACAATATGAGCAATAAATAAAAATAAAAAAGAGTAACAGTTCGACCATCCTGATATTAACTCGTTCTCGAGTTACAAGTTTACTATATGTTAATATCGTAATCTTTATCGTAGTCATCGTCGACTGTAGGAAATAATGAACACCATGGTTTCAGTTTATCACTGCTAATGACTGTGCTATACCGACGCTGTTTTCTTTTTTCACCTACCATGTCTCCAATGACATACCTGTCAAATAGCAAAACTTTCTTTACTTCGTATGACCCGCGATTTTTAATGCCAAGCTTTCTTGACTCGCCTGTGCTTGGACTCACGACACGCGCTTAATTCGTGGCTATTGATATTGACATTTTTATCTGTTGCAGCAGCAAACAGTTTATTTCCACTGATGTCTTTTAACGGAAAATCGTTAATTAGTTTAATGGAGGAATATTTTGTTGTCGAATTTATTGTTGTATTTATCTTCCATTGTAAGCAACGAAGTTTTGTGTTCCAATCTTTTGTGTGTGATGACGATGACGAGAGAGGTTTTCGTTAATCTAACAGCGACAGTTACAACATATCTAGTTAGTGCATCAACGATCACTATGATATATTCATTACCACTGCAGCTTCTAATGAAAGGTCCTAGATGGTTCATATGTATTACCTCGAACGGCACCCTTGGTATCTCAATACCATATAGTTGACATTCTTTCTTTGCCGTACTTCGATTGTAACAACATTCAACGCAGGATTTGATGTACTCCTTAACAAAATTTCGACATCGGGGAAACCAAAAATGTTGTTTAATATGTTTTATTGTGTCATCCACACCTGGATGACTAGCATCATCATGGCAAAGTCTCACAATTCTCCATCGTATTCCTTTCGGTATGACCAGTAAATCTTTCCCATCATGATGTCTTCCATAGAGCCAATTTCCCTTTAAAATGAATTCTTTCTCATGCTGCTCTCGCTGTGTTGAATCGATACGTCTTTTTAAAATATCAATAATCTGTTGTAAATTTGCATCTTGCTGTTGCATCGTCAAAATCAAATCCTCATTTGAAATGTCAATCATCATTATATTTGCAGACACATCATCCACTTCGCATGGCAGTTCAACAGGAGCTCGACTCATTGCATCAACATGAGCCATTCATTTACCTGCGCGATGGCTGGAAGTGTAATCATATTCCAGCAATTTTAACAGCCATCGTGCGACTCGTGGAATCATTGGTGTTACTGTTTTAATACTGGAAATAGCTGAACAATTCGTAATAATTTTAAAATGTGTGCCCAAAAGATACATTCGAAAACATTGACATGCTTTAACTACCGCTAAAACTTTAAATTCATATCCATGATATTTACTTTCAACATCTATACATAACCGAATAAAATATGCTATGGGGTGCAAGTCCAATACTACTTGCGTCAGTATGAAGTTCTTGTTCTTTGTTAATGTCATATATTCCCAAAAGCGGCTCATTAGCTAACAATTTAATTAGTTTGAGGAAAGCACTTTCAGATTCCGATGACCATTTAAAAGCAATATTCTTTCTCGTTAACTGTGTAACGGATGAGCATTTTTCGCATAGTTTTGAACAAATTTCCTGAAGTAACCTGTTAGTCCCAAGAAACGTCTGACTTCTGTTACATTCGTTGGTAAACGAAATTGTGTTATCGCAATGGTTTTTGTTAGACCAGGTTTTATGATGACCTAAAAACGATACACTGCTTTTCATGAAAAAAAAATATCGAAAAGAGTAATGTCAAGCCTTCAATACGAATAATTTTCAAAATTTTCTAAATTATCAAGCCCTTCTTGTGCTGTTTCAGATGCCACAATGACTTCATCGACGTAACTAACCACTTTAACTCTCAGCGGTTTCATAAGTTTCATCATTTTTTGAAATATGGACGGAACGTTTTTGAAGCTAAATGGCATTCGATTAAACTCATAGTTCCCATTATGAGTGACGAACGCTGTCAGCTTTTTCGATGATTCAGCAATTTCAATCTGATAATAACCTGACATCATATCCAAAGTCGTGAAAAATCTTTTTTTACCATTCGATTTTGGTACAAGAACAATAGGAGACAGGTATTCTGAAGTTGATGTTCGAATAATATTTAACTCTAATAATTCGTCAACACTTCGTTCCACGACATCCTGTTTAGAAATTGGTAATTTGTAAGGTTTTTTTGTTATCGGCGTTGGAGATGTAACCGCGATCTCCATTTTCGTTGTTTTCGTCTTACCGAGTTTATTTAGATTTTCGCCAAAACAATCATAATATTTATTTAATAAATTAAGCAACTCATTTTGTTCGTTTACCGAAAAATTCTCGTTGCACTTAAAATTTTCGGGTGTTATCGCAAACAATGAGTCAACACTGATAATAGCGTCATATGCCATGGTATCATCTTCGACCACTAGCATTTCGCACTTGTACTTTTGTTATTCGAAAGTTTTGTCAACTTATCGGTCTTTTCGGAACACAAATATTCGCTACCGGCAAAACCGTTTAAAGTGTTTACACATTTTCTTCGTTTGCACTTCAATATAATGGCTATATTACGCTTAATTATAGACACGTCACTGCCTGAATCAATCAAAGCGTTACATAAGATATTGTTAATATATATTTGTTTAATTATTATACCAGGTTTTTCAATCGCATTTACTGGATTTCGTTTATTACACGTTTTTGTGTCATGGTTTCCTGAACACATTGAACAACGCGGCTTTCGTTGCGGTTTTGCACAATTTTTCGAAATGTGCCCATACTCCCGACAATTATAACAAACCGGTCCCGTTTTTACCATTATAATGAACAAATATAACACCAAAATGTACATTTTTTGATATTTAATTGTAATAAATATTGAAGCACGTTCCACAACTAACATAGTTGTGATTTTAATAACCCCTTTTTCGAAAAAAAGTAAATAGGTAAGTGATTAGACATGATAAAACATATTTTTAATTTGTTAAAGAAACGATTTAAGACTATTCCAAAGATTTCTAAATTTATTAATTAATAAAAAAAAATGAGAGGAATTTAAACCTAATTCTGTAAATCAATATTTATCACACTTTAAAATATTATTGTTTTTAACCAAGTTGCCAAAGTATCAGGGTTGATCATCCTTCCTTTTAAAATTACTAAAACTAGATCTGATTCTTTTTATTGTGAAGTCTTAAAAAAGATTTGAATTTATAAAAGAATAACAGTAAAAAAAAATTGTGAATTGTGAAATTTCAAGCTTCTTGTATATTAGAATCTAAAATCTTATAGACAATAACAATATATCGAACGAATTTCCATCAGAATTTCGTAATATTTACTACAAAGTTTATAATATTTTTGATCTATCTAGAATTACACAAGAATTTATTATAAAATATAGTCTTATAGAATACAAATAAAAATTATTTTATTTAATCTTTTATAATCTATATAATTCTAAAACCACTCATGTCATTTGATTATGACATCAAAAACTCTTACGAACTAGTGTCAGACGCCGCGTTTAAATAAAACACATCCGCGTACTTAAGAGTGTCCCGTCAAACTTACTTTCATTTCTTTATTATAATTCTTACACTACTACACTCCGAGAGCATAACAAGCATGAGAGCATGAAAAGATACATATGAGCAATACTACAAAAGAAGTAACAATATGAGCAATAAATAAAAATAAAAAAGAGTAACAGTTCGACCATCCTGATATTAACTCGTTCTCGAGTTACAAGTTTACTATATGTTAATATCGTAATCTTTATCGTAGTCATCGTCGACTGTAGGAAATAATGAACACCATGGTTTCAGTTTATCACTGCTAATGACTGTGCTATACCGACGCTGTTTTCTTTTTTCACCTACCATGTCTCCAATGACATACCTGTCAAATAGCAAAACTTTCTTTACTTCGTATGACCCGCGATTTTTAATGCCAAGCTTTCTTGACTCGCCTGTGCTTGGACTCACGACACGCGCTTAATTCGTGGCTATTGATATTGACATTTTTATCTGTTGCAGCAGCAAACAGTTTATTTCCACTGATGTCTTTTAACGGAAAATCGTTAATTAGTTTAATGGAGGAATATTTTGTTGTCGAATTTATTGTTGTATTTATCTTCCATTGTAAGCAACGAAGTTTTGTGTTCCAATCTTTTGTGTGTGATGACGATGACGAGAGAGGTTTTCGTTAATCTAACAGCGACAGTTACAACATATCTAGTTAGTGCATCAACGATCACTATGATATATTCATTACCACTGCAGCTTCTAATGAAAGGTCCTAGATGGTTCATATGTATTACCTCGAACGGCACCCTTGGTATCTCAATACCATATAGTTGACATTCTTTCTTTGCCGTACTTCGATTGTAACAACATTCAACGCAGGATTTGATGTACTCCTTAACAAAATTTCGACATCGGGGAAACCAAAAATGTTGTTTAATATGTTTTATTGTGTCATCCACACCTGGATGACTAGCATCATCATGGCAAAGTCTCACAATTCTCCATCGTATTCCTTTCGGTATGACCAGTAAATCTTTCCCATCATGATGTCTTCCATAGAGCCAATTTCCCTTTAAAATGAATTCTTTCTCATGCTGCTCTCGCTGTGTTGAATCGATACGTCTTTTTAAAATATCAATAATCTGTTGTAAATTTGCATCTTGCTGTTGCATCGTCAAAATCAAATCCTCATTTGAAATGTCAATCATCATTATATTTGCAGACACATCATCCACTTCGCATGGCAGTTCAACAGGAGCTCGACTCATTGCATCAACATGAGCCATTCATTTACCTGCGCGATGGCTGGAAGTGTAATCATATTCCAGCAATTTTAACAGCCATCGTGCGACTCGTGGAATCATTGGTGTTACTGTTTTAATACTGGAAATAGCTGAACAATTCGTAATAATTTTAAAATGTGTGCCCAAAAGATACATTCGAAAACATTGACATGCTTTAACTACCGCTAAAACTTTAAATTCATATCCATGATATTTACTTTCAACATCTATACATAACCGAATAAAATATGCTATGGGGTGCAAGTCCAATACTACTTGCGTCAGTATGAAGTTCTTGTTCTTTGTTAATGTCATATATTCCCAAAAGCGGCTCATTAGCTAACAATTTAATTAGTTTGAGGAAAGCACTTTCAGATTCCGATGACCATTTAAAAGCAATATTCTTTCTCGTTAACTGTGTAACGGATGAGCATTTTTCGCATAGTTTTGAACAAATTTCCTGAAGTAACCTGTTAGTCCCAAGAAACGTCTGACTTCTGTTACATTCGTTGGTAAACGAAATTGTGTTATCGCAATGGTTTTTGTTAGACCAGGTTTTATGATGACCTAAAAACGATACACTGCTTTTCATGAAAAAAAAAATATCGAAAAGAGTAATGTCAAGCCTTCAATACGAATAATTTTCAAAATTTTCTAAATTATCAAGCCCTTCTTGTGCTGTTTCAGATGCCACAATGACTTCATCGACGTAACTAACCACTTTAACTCTCAGCGGTTTCATAAGTTTCATCATTTTTTGAAATATGGACGGAACGTTTTTGAAGCTAAATGGCATTCGATTAAACTCATAGTTCCCATTATGAGTGACGAACGCTGTCAGCTTTTTCGATGATTCAGCAATTTCAATCTGATAATAACCTGACATCATATCCAAAGTCGTGAAAAATCTTTTTTTACCATTCGATTTTGGTACAAGAACAATAGGAGACAAGTATTCTGAAGTTGATGTTCGAATAATATTTAACTCTAATAATTCGTCAACACTTCGTTCCACGACATCCTGTTTAGAAATTGGTAATTTGTAAGGTTTTTTTGTTATCGGCGTTGGAGATGTAACCGCGATCTCCATTATAACAAACCGGTCCCGTTTTTACCACACGAGTTACACTGGAGTCACTGTTATTTTTATTCGGCATATATTGATTATCATTGTAACGTACTGCTGGTCTTCGTACGCTTACATTACTGTTCTGCAACGACCTCACAAAAGCAATTTTTAAATTGCATAGCAGATAATGTCTTCCGCAACCCGTCGTCATACAGCCCGATGGTTACATATCTTACGACCACTTGGTCTTCGAGTTGTCCGCGGCGTCCAATAGCTAACATTCGATAGTAGTACTCAACAACGCTTTCATTTTTTCTCTGCTGATTGCTCATTAACTGCATATGAATATCAGCAGCATTTAAAACACACGGAAAATCATTTAAGAATGCGACCACAAATTCACCCCAGCTACGAAATACTGGTTGCGAATCGATCCACAATTTTGCGGCACCTCTCAATTTACTTCTTATAGCAAATAGAACAATATGGTCATTCCACTGGTATGCATTCTTTAATTGCTCAACACTTTGAACAAACTGCACTGATGTGACGTCATCACTGTTGTCGAATGACGGCAAAACATCTATAATTTCTCGTATGTTACAGTAGTTACTCGCACTCTGCATTGCCATAGCAACATTCGAACACACATTTGTTTCATACTGCATACGCAAATTGGTTTGACCTTGTCTGTTCTGCATATACGGTACATATTCTGCTGACGTAGCAGCTGGAGTTATGTTTGGTGCGACTAACGGCGACTTTGGCACATACTCAGGGGTTAAAAAGATTACAGCCGCCAACGTAGACACATTAGGCACATTCATTACAAGTGATGCTTGCAGAAACCACACTGTGCTTGTTGATGCACACGCATATTTATTCATGCATTGGTTCGGTACAGTCATCGAAGGAAAAGAAACACTCTCTGTATCTGCTGTAGTTGTAGTTTGACTTGTTGCATGTAGAGCAGTATTTCGCACAAAATACTTGTTCGCATTTAATTCCGGCATCGACGTCGCCACCGCATTGTATTAATGACTCCAATGTCCGCTGGAAAATCATCCAAATCAATTGCATTTTCCATTGTGTTCGAATCCATTATATCCACTAATAACTGTCTACACTTATTGCAATTACCTTATTAGTTGCACTCTTTATTCAATTTCTTCTTCACTTCTGATTCTGTCAGACTGCGAGTTTAAATAAAACACGTCCGCGTACTTAAGAGTGTCCCGTCAAACTGATTTTCATTTCTTTATTATAATTCTTGCATTACTACACTACGAGAGCATAACACTCAAGAGAGCATAAAAAGATACATATGAGCAATACTACAAAAGAAGTAACAAAATGAGAAATAAGTAAAAATAAAAAGAGTGACAATAGGATACAACATATTACGATAAAAAACAGTAAAATTTTATTCTTATTCAATATGTGTATATGTACTTATAAAAGTCGAAAACTGATGTCATTGGATTATAACATCAAAAACTCTTACGAGCTAGTAAATAGAATACAGCATATTACCATAAAAAACAGTAAAATTTTAATCTTATTTAATATATCTCTATGTACTTATTAAAGTCGAAAACTGAATACTGTATATTTTATTAACAAAATCATTGAAATATGCGACAGCACATTTAAGAAACAAAATTTCAATAGAACTTACAAATCAAACTACAATAATCCAACAAAATGAAATTTGTTGTGCCTTCAAAACCCTATGTGGTACTTAAAAAAGAATTTCTTAAATAACAAAAAAAAATCAATAAGCAGTACTGAATAATGTAGTATACAAAATAAACTGTGAGTGGTACGAAGAATTGAAATTATGATGAGCGCTAAATAAAAAAATAGATAAGCATATCTCGTATCTGATTAAAGCATTTACTATTAATTCCAAAGACTTCTCATGGCTTCTTTAGATTTCCATGCAACAACTCACGCATCGAACTAATATCTGGGAAATTTAACGATCAAACAAAATTACCTGGTACTTAACAAAAAATATATCATGTAATTACAATGTTTGAAATGAGTTTCGAACTTGTCAACAACAGTTCTAGATTCGTTATGTTTGATTTGATTATAATTTCCAATCAATTTAAATAACTGCAACAGAATGCAGATCATCTACGAGATGGCATACATATATTATATGTATATATATGTATCTAGAAGAGAACTTACACAAGTGCACCTAATAAGAGATTATTTTACTCCTTCTTTTAAATTATTTTTTGTTTGGAAATGACCAGCACTAGGTCCGGGAAATATGATACTGGACGAATTTTAAGCGATATTTGCTGGTTTGCTATCGTTATATAGAAAGTATCGACATAGCCGCTTTTTTCCTAACACATTTTCGAAAATTTGTTAAGAAACCATTTTGCTCTAGAAAAGTAAATTGACATCATTACTTTAGTTGCTGTATTTTTTGCCTGTTACAATTTTATTAAAGGAGTTGGACCCTCCATTTTTAATGAAAATACAGTCAAACTTCCATAACTCGAAGTCCAATTTTGCAAAGAAATGGTTGACTTATGGAGACTTCCAGTTAGAGAATTTTTTAATTTTTTTTTATTTTTGAAAAAAACTCGAATTACATTTTAAGATATTTATTTATTTGCAATCAAATAAAGCACAGAAGTTATAGTGAAGTAAAATATTCAGAAATTACCGCTTGGGACTTTAATTTTTTTCTTAATTTCAGTAAAAAGAGCTTCTACTTCATTTCAAGCCTTATAATGATCATCAGTTGTAATATCATTCGATGCAAATATATATTCTGAATTTTGAATAAGTCTTCTATTTTATTCTTGGAAGGCTGATGAACAATTACATCCGCCGAACCCTTATCATCACTTTCCGCTGCGCTTAGAATTGGATACAGTAATTTAGAGCTATAGTACTTAATAATATCGTCATCTGTAGGTGAGGTTGATCTACAAATTTCATTGTCAAGCTTAATATAATCGTTAAGAGTAGCATTGGAAGTGATTTTATTTACTTTAAACCACGCCGTCAGAAATTGGTATTTGCATAAAGAAGCAATATAAGGAAGAAAAAATTAAACTTCTGGCTTGAAAAAAGTGACTTTCCCTAACAGCAAAATGCATTTGCACTTAAAACAAAAATTCTACTTATAGAATGTACTTTCATATATTCCTATAGGCATGGAACAAAATTTTTGTTCGAGTTATAGAGAAATTCGAGTCATAGAAGTTCGAGTTATGAAAGCAGAATTGTATGTAATTTGCTCTCTAAAACCTTGGTGCACTGTTTTTGGTTCGAGTTATAGAAAATTTGAGTGATAGAAGTTCGAGTTACGGAAGTTTGACTGTATTATTTAAAACGAACTCAAGCCTTTTTTAAGTTTTAGTTTAAATTGGAAGAACCAATTCTTCTTATTTTTTCATGAAGAAAGAACGGTAAAACATTAGTCAGTTCGTGAAATTGCAATTTCTAACCCAAAAAAGCAACAATACCAGCAAAATAGCGTAAATGAGGTAAATGACAATGTAGTAAAGGATTACATCTGCCTTGCAAAGTGCTGTGGATAGTGGTTGTCATTTTCAAACAAATTTGCAAAGTAACTTACATTGTATATATATACATTGTGACCGAAAAGTTTTCGGTCACTCTCATTTAAAATTCGCGCGCTGTATATTTTTCGATATTTTAAGTTTATGTAGTTTGGCAGCAATTAAGGACAATTACTATGCCAAAAATGAGCGCGCTCTGTCAGACAGTTCGTTTACGGCAGCTGTTGAAACCAGTTCACCTCAGTAGTGCGTTGCGAAAAAAACAATGGAAAAAAATATTGAACAAAGAGTTTGCATCAAATTTTGTGTTTCGAACGAAATTTCGTGTGCAGAATCGTTGCGAATGCTACAAAAGGCTTATGGGGAATCAGTTTTATCGAAAACTCAAGTTTATGAGTGGTACAAAGCCTTTCAGGACTGTCGTACGACCGTCGAAGACATGCCGCGTTCTGGACGACCTTCGACCTCTACCACCGACGAAAACATTGAAAAGGCAAAGGAAATCGTGTTCAAAAATCCTCATGTGAGTGTTAGAGAGATAGCACGAGAGCTAGGCATCGGTCGTGAGATGGCTCGTTTGATTTTGGTGGACAATTTGTGTATGCGACGTGTCAACGCCCGGCTTGTTCCGATTCACCTCAATTTGTTCAACATTATCAACGATTTTAAGGCCAAACATTCAATAAATACCATCGAACAGCCACCGTATTCACCTGATCTTGCACCGTGTGACTTTTTCCTGTTTCCCAACCTCAAATTACCACTCAGAGGAACGCGTTTTGAATCCATAGAAGACGTAAAACAGAATTCGCAGAGGGAACTCAAAGCCATACCGGAAAACGCCTATAAAAAATGTTTTGATGATTGGAAGAAACGTTGGCATTTGTGTATCGCTTCTAATGGAGCATATTTTGAAGGAGATAAAATAAATATTGATGAAGATTAAGAATTTTGCGTTTTATTTAACTTTTCCGGAAGCTTTTCGGTCACAATGTACTAGATAATAAATTTTGGAAAAGACATGCAAACTAGATAATTTACGAATTTTGTTCATTTTAAGCGATTCTTTACAGCTTTTGATTAATTTAAGCTATAGTAATATAAAAAAATTGAAAATAATTGCAATATTGCTCAAATAAATAGCAAGATTACAGAAACAAGTCAGAA
Organism: Teleopsis dalmanni; assembly: GCF_002237135.1. Lineage (NCBI taxonomy): Eukaryota > Metazoa > Arthropoda > Insecta > Diptera > Diopsidae > Teleopsis > Teleopsis dalmanni. Next base: position 134,654,319 of record NC_051846.1, on the reverse strand, counting down.
ATACTAAATTTTCAAAATATTTGTTATATATTGATATATTTCTTTGTTCAGAATATTTTATTTTCTTGTTGGAACAATACGTTCACAATTATAATTACTTAAATCTATATTTTTTGTAAAAATGTGCACGCGCCTTTTTTACTATTTCCTCGCATAAGACAGCTGATCACATTAGTGATGCCATCTCGTTACGATCATTGATTTTATATCGTAACACCTTCCCTCTTCAAAATGTCTTACTGTGGTTGAAACCTAGTTACTGCTTTGCGATTACGTGTTGTCCTACGAAGAACAGGTGATGTAGCCGTTGTAATTGTTGTAGACATTATGGATAACTCGGTTGGCGATGCCGATAGTGGTGGAATCTTAGGCAGTGTCTGATTGTTGAGTACTTTTGTAGACTGATCTGATTGTTGCGGTAAGTCATACACATCTAGTGCAGCTTCCCAAAATCTGTGGTTATTATTTTGGTCGTGGTAGCGCTTTCGTAATTGATAACAATGAACACGAATTACTTTTCCATTGTTCAGAGCAACATTGTACATTACTTTTCCTTTTTTCTCAATGACTTCCCCAAGCATCCATTTGAAATGGTTAACTCCATTTGGAATACTGACGTATATTTTATCTAATATAAAGTATTTTGTTTCCTTAGCACCGTGCCTTTTGTTAAATTGCTTTTCCATTTTGAATTTATTTGGACTTAACTTTGCATTGTGTAGCTTGTTTGGCTGCAGCAAATCTAAATCTATTCTCATTTTCCTTCCAAACATGACTTCTGCTGGAGATCGTTTCTCTGGTGAGTTTACATTCGGTATTGAACGATATGTCTGAAGAAATGTGCATAAATTTTGTGTAATCGTCCCCTCTCCTTCTAATTTTTTTAAAAATCGTTTGGAAGTGTCTACAAACCTTTGAGCTTGACCATTCGACATTGGATAGTAAGGGCTGGAATAAAGATGTTCAACGAAGTTGTTTTAAGAATTGTTCAAAATGTTCACTACGAAACTGTGTGAAATATTATGGAACTGTGTTAATATTAAAAGAAAATTGAGCCCACAAAAAATGACTAATAAGTCAAATTTAAAATTGACTTTGAAAATTATGACAATTTACTGACGTGAAAAGTGTTCAAGTGTTCTTGTAACCAATCTTTCTAAATTAATTGACTCCAAGTCTTTCTATGTTACTCCTCCTAAAAAAAGGTGCAATTGAGGAAACGAAGATACAAACTGAAAAAGAAAACCAGTTATGTAAGATTAAGGACTATCTAAAGGAAAAATTCAAAATTTTTTTTTTACTTACCAGCTCAAAAGTAGCAAAGGAATAGCAGTAGTTGTTAAAGGCATCGAACCGAATGCCGACACTGAAGAAATAAAAATAGCTGTTGAAAATGCTGGTTTTGAGGTAAAATCAGTTTTTAACATAAAAATCAAAAATAAAATTCCTCAACCTTTATATAAAATTGAATTAGAACCAGACCTTAAAAAATTAAAAAATAACGAGATTTATTCAATTTACCACTGCGTTTCTTACTAAATCGTAAGATAACAGTTGAGGAGCCTCATAAACGCAAAACTTCAGTGCAATGCCTAAACTGTCAGGAATTTGGGCATATTAAAAGTTATTGTACTCTGCGCAAGGTTTGTGTGACCTGCGGTGGTGCTCACCACTCAACTCAATGCAGTACAGATAAAAATATGCTCTTAAAAGGTACCAAACGCTTCATTCATAATCCAACAAAATTCAGTCAATATCAACCAAACAATCACAAAAGAAGTTGATACAGCTAATTCATACTCAGCCGTCTTAAAAAATGGTTTAGTTAAACAAATTCCTAAAAATTCAATAACCCCCAATCAAAACTTAGAATCAATATTAATAACTTTTACCCAACTAATAAAAACTCAAAATCAAATGATGCAGTTTCTTTGAGCTAATAAATAAACTGTCTTAGAATATGTCACTGGAATGTCAGCGGCACAAACTGGCATTCCAGTGACATATTCTGGAATGCCAGCACAAACTTAAAGTCATAAACTTTTTATCGTCAATATCGTAATATTGATGTTCTTCGAATATCTAAAACCCATCTATGTAGCAAACACAATTTTTCTGTACCTGGATTCAATTTCTACTTTAAAAACCATCCTAAAGATAAGCCTCACGGGTTACCGAAGCTCAATTCATGGATTTCTTCCATAATCTCGGTAAAAAATTTATCGCAGCGGGAGACTTTAACGCCAAACATACTTATTAGGGTTCCCGTCTAATAAACCCAAAAGGAAAGCAACTCTGCTCTACTCTTACAAATCACCGCAACAAAATAGATTTCATATCATCAGGACAACCCACTTATTGGCCATCTGACCCCAAAAAAAATCCAGATCTAATCGACTTTTGTATAGTGAAAAACATTGACCATGAACTAATAACTGTGCATTCTAGCTTCGAACTATCATCCGATCACTCTCCAGTTATTACAAACTTATTCAAGACACCTAAAAACAACCAAAGGGCAACAACGTCATAAAAAACCAATTGGCTGAGATATCATCAATATATTAGTAGTCAATTAGATATAAACCCATCTCTACAGTGTGTAAGTGAAATCGATTTGGCTCTTAATACAATTGACTCAGTTTTAAAATCGGCTAAGCACGCTACTCCTACTGACGAGATAACATTCACTAGATCTACAATAAAGTCCTCAGATGCAATTGAAAATATTGTCAGAGAAAAAAGATATCTGAGACGGATGTGGGAAAAACATAGATCACCTACAAGTAAATTCAAGTTTTTGCAGCTAAACAACGCCTAAAAAAATCATTGCTCATAGAGATGGAAAATAGTTTGAACACTTACGTACAGAAGTTAACACCTGCAGAAAGGACGAACTATTCCCTATGGCGTTCGGTAAGGACATTAAAAATACCTATGGAGAGTGTACCACCGCTCAGACAAGCCGATGGGAAATGGGCTAGAGATGAAGCAAATGTGTTCGCAGATTATTTAAGCCAGGTATTTCAACCAAACCCTCCGACCAATAACTTTCAACCAATTCAAGATCCTCTAGTCAGATATGAACGTCTCAAACTCAAAACCAAACAGATTCATCATGTTGCAAAAACCCAATTATATGTCAACAAGTTCCCGGGATATGACCACATTTTAGCAAAAATGCTAATACAGTTACCTCAAATAGCTTTCAAAATAATGACAAAAATATTTAACGCAATACTTCGACTTAGGTACTTTTCTCAAAATTGGAAAATTTCACAAATCATAATGATTCCTAAACCAGGAAAAAACAACATTACCGTCTTCATATAGACCCATAAGTCTTTTACCAATGCTGTCGAAATTTTTTGAACGAATGCTTCTCGGGAAGATAACAACATATCTACAGCAAAACAACATATTACGTCGCCACCAATTTGGTTTTCGTACCAAATACGGCACCATCGAGCAAGTGAATCACATAACAAATGAGATTAGGAAAGCATTTGAAGATAAAAAATTCTGCTCTGCTATATTTCTCGATATAGCACAAGCTTTTGATAAGGTTTGGCACGCAGGACTTATTTATAAAATTAAGGAACACACTGCTGTCTACATCCACAAATTTTCAAATCTTCATATCTTCAGGACAAGAAATTTCATATAAAAGTTGGAAGCCATACAACAGCTAATTTCGACATAAAGGCTGGAGTTCTTCAGACAGTGTTCTAGGTCCTATACTATATATTCTGTTTACTTCGGATATACCAATCAACTGTCATCTTGTGACTTCTACGTTTGCTGATAACACTGCTATCCTTAATTCTCATCAAAATAGATTCATAGCATCTAGGGACTTAATTTAACACCTCGAACTGGCGCATTTGCGTAAATGAAAGTAAAAGCACAGATGTAACATTTACCCTACGTAAGGACACATGGTACCCAGTAATCTTCAACGGCATCACCATTCCACAATCAAACACCGTATCGTATCTGAGTGTTCATTTGGATAGAAGACTAACTTGGCGCAAACATCTAGAGGCTAAGCGAACGCAAATAAAACTAAAAGCACAAAAATTTCACAGGTTATTGAATAAAAATTCCAAGTTACAGCTAAACTACAAAGTGTTGCTTTATAATAGTTTACTTAAGCCAATTTGAAAGTATGGCGCTGAACTATGGGGTAATGCATGTTCCTCCAACATTCAAAATCCTTCGTTTATTTACCGAAGCTACATAAGAAGTGGTAAAATTCATGAAGATCTGAAAATACCGCTAATCAAAGATGAACTCATTAAAATCAAATGAAAGTATAAACAATAACTTGAAATTCATCCGAACCACCTTGCAAGGAATCTACTGCTAACGTGACCTTCTTCAAGATTACGCAGAAAAAATGTACCAACGCACTGATTTCCTTTTTCTTTCTTTTATACATTTATTATCAACCTTACTTAAACTTTAATTTACTTTAATTTAATTTTTTTCTTCTTATTTTTTTGTATTTTATTTTATCCTTTATCCTTTTATACTTTTTCACAACAACTATAGGTGCTGCCCATTCGGAGAACTTTACTGGTGAAATAACCTTTAATTCTTGGAGTCTTTTGAGATCATCTTCAACTGGTGGTTGTACAGCATATGCAACTGGACGTTTTGGTCTAAATAGTGGCTGAACGTTTGGTTTCGTTGTGATGACTGTTTTTGTTTTAGTGCATAAACTCAGTTTTCCGTCGAACACATCTGAAAAAATTTTAAGGTGAGTATCTTGGTTCAGATTTGAACACAATTGGATACTATCCTGATTCTGACGAATGTTATTACAAATAGAATTTATTGACATATTACATAAGTTAAATTCTAGTATCCAATCTTAACTCATTACCTTGAGATTATGTATAGGAGTAACAAAATAGTTAAACTTTGCTGTTGATTTTGAAATTCTACGTTGCATTTATATTTTGCTGACAATGGTAACTCATCTGTTGCGCTGCATGCTGTATGTTCTGATTCGCTAACGTTATCGGCTATGATTTTTTTGAAATTGTCTAGAGAAATTATTATTATATCTGATGCTGTGTCAAGTTGTAAATTTAATGGTGTGCCATTAATTTTGACTAATATGTATTTGTATTTAATCATATTGACTCTATTTGTAGTAAAGGTGCTTTTTGAATTGAATTGACGGCCCTCATCAATTTTATGGTATTTTTGGTTTTCATTTTGAGTTTTTCGGTACTTACAATATCCTTCTTTGTGCCCGACAAGTTTGTATCTGTCGCATTTGTGATTTTTGAATGGACAGTGCCGCGAGTAATGAAATTCACCACAGAACCAACAAGGAGTTTTGGGCAAACTTTTTTTTTTTTATTTAAAATTGTTTTATTATTTAAGTTATTAAAGAACAATAAATAAAACAAAACAAGACATAAAGCAACTAGTTATTAGATAACTAACAATCAATTAAATTTAAACAGATTAGGCGATTCCACGCAAAATAAATTAGCTGTAGTACATTTCAAGAATTTAAGCCCAAATATCGCACGGCTTTTGACTCTTTAGACATGGCTCAGTTGTCGCTAGTAAATGCGCCTCAGCATTTATGTGACAACTATGGTAAGTATATCTTGGTGTGATTTGGCTTTGGTATGAATTTCTTCCTGTACTGTTGACACTCCGAGGTCACGATGTAAGTCCGAATTTCTTACGTTTGTTACACTCCGTAGCATAAAATTTTGGAATCTTTGAATGATGGAAATTTGTGTTTGGCTTGCGCAACCCCATAGCTGTATTCCATATGTCCAGATTGGCTGGAGCATTTGTTTGTATAATACAAGTTTATTGAAAAGCGATTAACCATTTCAACGATTTGAATTTAAGATCTAATTCACTTCTTTTCTTTTTTATGTGCTCTCTCCATCTTAGTTTGGCGTCCAAAGTCATATCCAAGTATTTCGCAGTATTCGCGTGAGGGATTTGTGCTTCATCGATGTAGCCAGGTATATGACTGATGTTTCGATTTGTGAAATTTACATGCACTGATTTTTCTTTATTCAGACTGATTTTCCATTTCCTTGTCCAAGCAATTATACTATCCATACTATTTTGCAAATTATTAGCTGCTATTACTGCGCTTTCTCCAACTGCAAGGACTGCAGTATCATCAGCAAAAGTTGCTGTGAACGTCGTTGCACTCGTTGGCAAGTCGTATGTATAAATGAGATATAAGAGAGAACCCAAGATACTACCTTGCGGAACTCCAGCGTTAATTTTATGCAATTTGCTATAGGTAACACCGCGCTTTACTCGAAAGTAACGATCAGATAGGTACGAGGAGATTACGTCATAATACTCCGTTGGGAGCATATTTTTTACTTTGGTAAGCAATCCGGAGTGCCAGACTTTATCGAAAGCCTGCGAGACATCTAAAAACACAGCTGAGCAGATTTTTTTTTCCTCAAGAGCTTTTTCTATTACATTGGTAATCCTATGGACTTGATCTATAGTGGAGTGATTGCACCTAAAACCAAACTGATGTAAAGGTATTAAGTTTTGACTTTCAATCAGAGGAAGGATTCTTTTCAGTAAGACTTTTTCAAATATTTTTGAAAGTACAGGCAGAAGTGCTATTGGTCTGTAACCATTAATATCCTTTCCTGGCTTATGTACCATGATAATTTCAGATACTTTCCACAGGGATGGAAGGGTTCGCATCTGTATTATAGCGTTAAATATATTCGTAATTTTAACTAAGCATTTTGCAAGAATTTCTTTCAAAACTTCAGCACCTATCAATTCATAACCTGGAGTCTTTTTTAGCTTAAGTTCATTTTTAATAATCATCACTACCTCAAGCTCGATGGTTGGTGGAATACAGGATGAATGTGCTGTCCTAGGAGGGCAGATTACTGCACGTTTTCGACTATGGAAAACACTTTTGACAGGTGTTCGGAAAAGACCTCCATTTTTTTATCATCGCTTTTAGCCCATTGATTAGCGTGATTTTTAATTGGAGCTTTGTGTACTAAAGGTCGCTTAAAGTTTCGTGTGCATTTCCAGAGAGAATAGTTGGTAGCACGATCATTACTTAAGTTAAATAGGTAGTAGTTGAATTGATTATTTTTAAATTGCTTGATTTTTAGGCTGAGTACTTCTGCAAGTCTGTTAAGAATGGTTTTGTCTGCTGGAAATCTGGATTGCTGCCACTTTTTCCGCATCTTTCTTTTTTCCCGCATAAGATCCACAATGACTTTTGGGTGTTTATAAGGATAGGTTGCATTCCTTAATGTAGGCGTGTAAGGTTCAAAATTCGCTTTCAAGATCGTTTTCTTCACAAATTTCTTTTGTAGCAATGGTGTTTTCATTAAGGATTCTTCTGAAGTAACTCCAATCTGTGTATTTATTTTCAAGTTTTAGACATTTTTTATTTATTAAGGCAGATTCGAAGAGGGTTATATAGAAAGGGGAATGGTTGGAGCTTAGTTCTGCTCCATCTGTTATTTTTAAATTGTAGGACGAAATGTGCTTGGTTATAAAGAAATCGAGTAGATCAGGCACCTTTGTTGAGTCAGTTGGCCAATAGGTTGGGTTCCCGGATGACAAGCATTCACAGCCAGTTTGCTGTATAGCTTTGAAGAGTTCTCTACCTTTTGTTGTTATTAGGCGAGAGCCCCAATGCGTATGTTCAGCGTTGAAATCACCACCCATAATGAAGCGATGCTTATGAGTTTCTATGAGATCTTTGTATTGCGCGGATTTAATTGAATGTCTTGGAGGACTGTATACCGATGTTAGTAGTAATTTGCTTTGTAAGTCAATGACAACAGTTATTGCTTGAAATTCCTCTTTGGATATTCTTGTAGACTCGTAGTGTTTTAACGAATTTTTAATTAAAATAGCACTTCCTCCGCGAGCGCAATTACTACGATGGACTGCGCTATATACTTCGTAATTCTTTAGTTTAACATATGTTTGGTTAGTAAAATGAGTATCGCTAATTAAGCAAACATCAACATATTTGACTGATAGGACTGTTTCAAGCTCTCTAAGGTGTTGAAGAAGACCGTTCGAGTTCCAAAGCATTATTTTTATAGGCAGCTTCTGAATGAAATAGCCCCTAATGAATACAACTTTAAAATACTTGCCAACAATGAGGTTTAAATACAGCCTAGTAGCCCAGAAAAATACTCTGCAATCACTAAGGCTCTTGAAGCCAAAAAAACTGAGTTCCATACCTATAAACTCAAACAAGACAGAAGTTTTAACGTTGTATTGAGAGGCATGCATCCTTCTATGCCAGTCGGTGAAATCGAAGAGGCGATAAATAGCTTAGGCTTTAAGGTGGCCAATATAAGTAATATACTTCAACGAACAACCAAAAATCCACTTCCACTTCCAGATACAAACAAGAATATTTTCAATTGTAACAGCCTAATGCATACAAAAATCACTTTTGAAGCTCCAAGAAAAAAACGCGAAATTCCCCAATGCTCTCGTTGTCAGCGTTATGGTCATACAAAGCATTACTGTAAACGAACGCCCCGTTGTGTAAAATGCCCTGGTAATCACTTGACATCAGAGTGTACTCGTAATGTAGTCGACAATGAAGTAAAATGTGTATTATACAACGGAAATCACTCCGCTAATTACAAGGGCTGTGAAGTATACAGGCAGCTTCAACAAAAAGCGTTTCCACCGCTCCGAAGAAAAGAAACCACTAGTCCACCAACGCGCAGAGTTCGTTCAAGCTGGTCGAACATACTCTAATGTCGTAAGCAACGGCCAAACCATCACTAGTGAACCACAAACAAGATCAGAAAACAACGATATGTCAGAGCTGAAAGTAATGCTTAAAACACTAATGCAACAAATGAGTACTATGCTAAATATTTTAACAGCGTTCGTCGCTAATACATCAAAATAATGAGTGCGTTTAAAATTGCTTTCTGGAATGCTAATGGGCTAGCTCAACATAGCAGTGAACTACAGACTTTCCTCACTGACAAAAATATTGATATTATGTTAATATCAGAAACCCACTTCAACCAAAGAAGCCATCTCAGAATTCCGAAGTATTCTATATACGATGCCAACCACCCATCTGGAAATGCTCGCGGAGGAGCTGCGATAATCGTGAAAAGCGATATTGATCACTCTGTGCACAACAAATACGAAAAACCATTTCTTCAGTCAATATCATTAACAGTTAAAAACAATAAAGGTCCAATATGTATAGCCTCTATCTATTGCCCACCAAACCAAAAAATTAAAAGTCATCAGTTTGAGGAATTTTTCCACACGCTTGGTCAAACATTTATAGCTGCTGGGGACTTCAATGCAAAGCATACTCCCTGGGGCTCCAGACTAATCACACCTAGAGGCCGCGAATTGTTTAAGACTATGCAGGCCAACGATTTGCTTCACGCATCAACTGGTGAACCAACTTACTGGCCAACAGACCACAATAAAGTTCCAGACGTGATCGATTTTTGCATATTTAAAGGCATTTCAAGCTCACTATTATCGATTCATTCCAGTTTAGATCTTTCCTCAGACCACTCTCCCCTTATTATGGAGTTGAACTCTAAAATTTTTGTAAAGAACAAAGAGCCTCGATTATACAACAAAAGAACAGACTGGAGTATTTTCAGAAGCATCATACATAAATGAAAATTTAACAACCAACATCCCACTCAAAACCGGTACCGATATCGAATCTGCGGTCGAGCAATTTAATACAACCGTACAGAATGCCGCGTGGAACTCAACCATGCATTTTAATGAATACAAAGAAGAACACATAGACAGAGGCATAAAGGAACAGCTACTTCAAAAACGTAGATTGCGACGAATTTGGCAAATAACAAAAAATCGTGAAGACAAAAGACGTTTGAATGAAGCGATAAAAAAACTTAAAGAAACCCTAAGGGAGAACAAAAACAAAAACATTGAAACATACCTATCTGCATTGTCTCCCAGTGAAGCAACCGACTATTCATTATGGCGGGCCACTCGTAAGCTGAATGGATCAACGCCACACATCCCACCACTCAAAATGTATAATGGACAGTGGGCTAGATCCAGAATCGACAAGGCTCAAATTTTCGCAGAGCATCTTCAAGGTGTATTTCAACCGTACCCGTGCATAAGTTATGAAGACGACACTGAAATTGAGTCTTTCCTGCAAACACCACATCAAATGGACTTCCCGGTTCCTAAAACCACAATACAAGAAATTAAATGGACAATTAAGACTAAAATTAAAACCAAAAAGGCTCCTGGGTACGATTTGATTACTGGCAAAGTGTTGAAAGAGCTTCCAAACATTGGTCTTGTTTTCATCAACCAACTTTTTAATGCTATTATATGTCAAGAATACTATCCAAGTCAATGCAAAGTAGCCCAAATTATCCTGATACCAAAACCAGGTAAACCTTTAGAGTTAGTTACATCTTATCGACCTATAAGCTTACTTCCGGTGCTCTCCAAAGTCTTCGAAAAAATACTCTTAAAGCGTCTTAACCAGATCACCCAAAGTCGCTTACTAATTCCTGCTCACCAATTCGGCTTTCGAAACCGCCACTCAACCATTGAACAGGTAAATCGTGTTTATCAATATGCAAGAGATGGACTGGAAAGAAAAGAATACTACACTGCAGCATTTATCGATATAACGCAAGCATTTGACAAGGTATGGCACACCGGACTGCTCTACAAATTGAAATTACATCTACCACACAGCTTCTATTTGTTACTTAAGTCTTATATCAATAACCGATATTTCATGGTTAAAATAGAAGACTATAATACGAAAATCTTCCCGATAAAAGCTGGAGTTCCACAAGGGAGTGTACTAGGTCCAACCCTCTACACACTGTTCACAGCTGACTTACCACTTAATCCATCAACATATACCGCAACTTTTGCCGATGACACAGTGATCATGGCTAAAAGCAAAAACCCAACAGTCGCTTCTAGTCAGTTGCAAACAAACCTAGATAGCATCCAAGTGTGGCTAAACAAATGGCGCATTAAAGCTAATGAATCCAAATCTGCACAAATCACATTCACTCTTCGCAATGGTTACTGTCCACCAGTCACACTAAATAATAACATACTACCACAATCCGATCACGTGAAGTATCTAGGTGTTCATCTTGATCGGCGTCTCACCTGGAAACATCATATATTTACGAAACGCAAGCAACCGGGTTTAAAAATGCGCTCCATGCACTGGCTTCTTTGCCAAAATTCAAAACTATCACTGAACAATAAAGTACTTTTATATAAAGTTATTTTAAAACCAATATGGACCTACGGTGTCTCGATCTGGGGAACAGCTGCAAAATCTAATATAGCGATATTGCAAAGATTTGAATCAAAAATACTTCGTTTATGTGCGGCTGCTCCATGGTATATTCCAAATAGCACTTTACAGCGCGATCTCCACGTCCCATCAGTGTTTGAAACAATACAAACAGTCAGCAAAAACTATCGTATAAGACTATCAAATCACCCGAACCCACTGGCACACGAGCTACTATCAGATATCAATCATCCACGTCGACTAAGAAGATTTTCTACGTCGGACTTGCCAAGTAGAACCCTAAACACGTGAATCGTAATTGTAAACTCACTGAAATTTAATATTTATATAGCCAACTATTTACTCACTATTATTAGTCATCATTATTATTAGTTGTAATTTAATCTTTAGCGGTGTTTACTACTGAGTGTCCCGCACATGTCTACAAATCACTTTTTCTATTTTTATGTTCATAAATAATAATGAATGTTCTTTTACAGATTGTATTTATATAATAATAATAATAAAAAAAAAAAAAAATAAAAATTATTTTTATATAACTAAGCAATATTTGTTTTATTGAGTTTTTGCTCTAGCCTAGTCAAGCGTTTGTCCAATGCTTTATAAAAGTTTTCTTGAGTAGTGATTTTTTCCAGTATTTGTGTTAGTATTTTGTAATTTCCATCGTCCTCAGTGTTGGATTGAACTACTTCCGAATATGTTTTTTTACTATTCAGCGATTTTGGGTTTCTATTCAGAACATCAGTTTGATTATTTTCAGGTTGGTTTTCAGCTCATATATGATTACGCTGTTTACCTTTGTTTTGTTCACCAATTTTTTTGTTTTTCAATTTTTGAAGTTCTTTCGCTACTATACAACCTCTATAATTGACCGGATATCCCTAACCGCAGTTGCAACATTTTGGTTGGTGCTGATCAGGTTTGTTGCATTCTGCAGTACTGTGACTGCCAGCACATTTAACACACCGGGCTGATTTGCCGCAGTAATTTTGTGTGTGACCATACGCATATTTTACACTGTGGTATTTTCTTTGAGTACTTTGAGTTATTGGTTAAATTTTAACAACTCAGTTTAAAATGGTTTTAATGTTATATATTTTTTTTTATTCCTCTGTCGCCTGAAATGTAAGCAAGAACATATTAAGTGGAATCTTTGAATGTGATTTCCATTTGTTGACCGCGTTCACGATTTTAAAACCTTGCTGTTTCAGATCGAATACGATATCGACTGGGTCACATGAATGAGGAAAATTTTTTGCAATAACCTTTAATGGTCGGTAATGCTTGTTTTCATACGAATACCAGGCAGCTTTTTTGAAGACAGCACTTTTGTAATAACTCTATAGTCGCCTATCTCAAATGTACTGATTTTATAAGTATCGCTATTGAGGAGCTTAATAAAAAAATCTTTCTTGCAGTTACTTTTTACAACAGCTTGCAGTTCTGAGTATTTATAATCTTCAAAAACCATAATTGGCGGTGGACGCGCTATTTTCAGCTCCACTTGGGTATTTTTATTGCTCGCTATAGGTGCCACATTAGAAGAATTCAATGGGGATATGTTGCACTCTGGAGATTCTACGGCTTTACGCTTTTTGCTTGGCTTTTTTTCAAAATCCAATCTGTTTTTTTAACCTGTTTCTTTAATCTGTTTCCTCCTCATCAGTCTCATATGTGAGTCTTTCAATTTGTTCATCATCTTTTCTGTCTGGAAATATTGCACTTGCACTTCGAAAGGAGGCATTTTCTGCTTTGAGAAATTCAATTTCTTTTCTGAGTTGGAGGCATAGAAGCTCCATTTCTTTAATTTTTACGAGCTGGATTGATGACATGTCGCTTTAAATATTTTTAACCGAGAGTGGTGTTTGCCCCCCACCCTGGGGTTGGAGGTTGGTTGACATCCATGTATAGCTAAAGACTTGTAAATAGAAGCAGGTTGTTGTGATAAATATATAACAAAATGTTAAGTATCTTGATTTATTTACACACTTTTTCAGTCCAGCAAGAATTGAGATAAATGTTAATGCAAAAACTTTAATTTCAATTTTTTACAAATTTCTCGTATTAATATTGAACAATAAAACTTTACAATTATATTTTATATAATTGGATTTGAAGTTTTACAACACTTCTTTTAATTTATTATTTTTAAGCTTAGAAGCTTTTTTGTTTTTTTGCTGTCTCTATCAGCTGATTTATGTATATGTGTATAAAATATTAATCACGACCGCAGCTATCAGTCTCTATCAGATTTGTTTGTATTATATAAATTAAGTTCCACTATTATTAATAAAAATTATGTTCCCCAAATAAATGCGCCATAATTCTGATCCATTTCCATCACAATATATATACGCACACAATTTACACCATTAATTCAGCAAATCATGTGCAGAATACTTTCATAACTATAACACTTTGTTGATGTGCAATTAAAAAGAAACTGTAAGTACTTTAAATAATTTACTACTTAGCCAAAATTTTCTATTTAGTTAAATTTTACAGAGCGAATTTAGTACATGTCCATTTGCCGCGAACTTTTTTTCGAAACTTAAAGATTCTTTTGACTTGCTATTATTTTTGAATTGTTTTTCATTTTTATGATTATTGGCACGTAAACGATTCACTTGTGCATTGTTTTCTATGAACATTGTATCGACTTTTAAATTTACTATCTTTTGGCATTCTGTTAATAAGGTCTCCAACGTGACTTTCGTGCCCTCATTCTCCAATTTTTTTTAGCATTTTTGTGCGTAATTCAAATTCTGATGGTGACTTTAACCCCATAATGATATTAGACACTTAAATTGATCTGTGATTAAATCATTCAATTTGAATAATTCACACTGTTTATTAACCATACTCGCATATATAACGAATGTTTGTTTTGTTATCTGTAATTGAATCTAGTATTGAATAGTGAAATCTGACTTCCAAAAAGTTTCTTAAGTTTACTACTTATTATGAACAATGGTGTTCACTTTACGTAAAAGCAATCGTGTTTTTGCAGCATCATCCAATTTTGCAGCATCGACTAGAAACAGAACTTCGTACCGCATGTACCAAGTGTCAAAAGTAATGTTATTTTCTGGATCATGACAAAATTCTGTGATGTTTGATGCAAGTGCTTCAATTATGAATTCCGGTTGTGTTGGCTTAGATATGGACGATGAACGCTCCGCTACTTCCGAGTTTTCTGCTTTAAACAATTTTGCGATAAGATTTTGCATTGCAAGATTGTCTTGATGATATTGATTATGAATTTGTTTCAGAATATCAGCAAATTGCTCTGTCATCTCGCTAGATTTTCACAATTTAAAAGTTTTCCTCGTCGCCACTGTTATATTTCTTTGTTCAGAATATTTTATTGTTTTAATTACTTAAATCTATATTTTTTGCAAAGATGTGCACACGTCTTTTTTACTATTTCCTCGTATAACAAAGTTGATCACATTAGTGATGCCATCTCGTTACGATCACTGATTTTATATCGTAACAATATTAAATAAAATGAATTTAAGAATTGAAATCTTATTAAAATAATGCATAAAAAAATAGACAAATGTTATTTAATAAATTCAAAATATACTCAAATTAAGAAGTGGATATTTGTGATATATTTAATAACAGTATACACTGTAGGAACGCAATAGTTAAATACGGGTCATTCTTTTACACATCGAACGGATGTGGCAAAAAATCAGACTCCGATATAACTGAAATTTTTTATTTTTATATTTTTTTATGAGCTCCTTTCATAAAATAAGAAGACCCGTAATCTCAAGAAAAAATTTTGAAATATTTTTTTCGTAGGATATATGGGTTCAATAGGTTCTCGGCAATTAGCATTATAAGCATGCTTTTAAACTGTCATATATCAGACGCAATAAATGATGAAAAGTTAAAATTTGTTACGTTTTAAAGATAATTGTTTAATGTTTATGAAATAGTTTAAACAATTAATATTATTTATATTTAAGTACTAATATTAATAATTACATTTCAAAACAAAAATTTTACAAATGTATCCCGATAATTTTCATTTTTTATATTTTATTTGGATTAAATATTAAGTTTGTAAGGCCCAAATTATACAGTAAAATTTAACCCCACAAATTAAATTGATAGTTACATTAAGCGAATTTTTTTTTTAAAACATATTAAATATTAAATTAAATTTTTAATTAGATTAATGATCCTGTAAAGTTTATATTTTGTTATTTTTTATTAATGTTTTTATTAAAACAAATATTTTTTTTATAAACGGATGACCTTGTAATTTAAAATAGGGTTTGATTAGTTTTTTGCCGGTAATTAAAGGTAGGTAAATTTGTTGCAACTATTTCTCTTGTTTGTCTGCATAAACGAATTTAAGAAAAATATTACGCACGTATTTTTTATGTGATGCAGTTATTTTTATTACATTTGAGTGCAATACGCACAACAATAAGAAATTTGTTTTGACAAATTTATGGGACTTTGTTTACTCGAAAATATTTTTGTTTTTGCCTGCAATGGAAGAAATTTCAAATAAAAGGGCAGCAAAGTTGTCAAATGGTTTGGAATTTCTCCTATTACAGGTAAGTAACTCTTTTTGTTAGGGACAACAGTGGGAGTTCAGACTAATTGGTCTAGGCACATATTGGTACGTTTGGCCATTGCTGAAGATCACCATGTGAATAGGTGAACTGGTTTGGGTGAAGTGATGGTGGTTGAATTACCTTCTGATTGGCTTTTACTGACGTAGGGTAATTTAACTAGTTGACCAGGCTTCCATTTGGCCATAGCTGATAGAAGAATGGATGACGAGTCACGAACACTGTTAGAAGGCGTGTGGATCTACGAGCGTTTGGCAATTGCTGACAAATGTGGCAAGTTTTCGCATTGGAAAGGGAATTTTGTCTGGCTTTAGCTGACAAGGATGTAATTGAATGGAGGCTTTTTGAAATTTCTCCTGTTATAGATAGCTATTTGGAATATCTCCTGTTACAGGTTTTTTTTACACCACTGATCACAACGATTCTAACGCTTCGCAACGATTGCAACGCTTCAAACGATTGTAATACTACAACGATTTCTATGGTTGCAACGATTGCAACGCATACAACGCTTCTAACGATTGTAATACTACAACGATTTCTACGCTCGCAACGATTGCAACGCATACAACGCTTACGCATTTGACATTACTTTATTGACTTTGGAATTTCTGCTGTTTAAAACATTTCCAACACAACTTCCAGAACTTCATTGTATCTCTCTTTTTTTGTTAAACAATAAACGCTGCTACAAACAGAAGTGCCTCTTTATATTTTTTTAAATAAATTTCTTATAACGAATCCTGGTATACTCGCTGAGTATACCCCAGCTATAGAAAGGGCCGGAAAAGGTCGTTAAATTTTTACGGGAAATTTGTTCCGAAGATGCGCGAGTTTAGAGGACCACTTGATAATTTACTTAAGTTAAATGTAAAATGGAAATGGGACGCGATACATCAGAAGTGTTTCCATCATTTTAAAGCTATAATGTCATCAAATTTATTATTATGCCATTATGATCCAAATCAGAAGTTAATTGTAGCTGCCGACGCATCAAACTATGGGTTAGGCGCATGCATCATGCATGAATATTCAGATGGATCCATTAAACCTATTTGCCATGCTTCACGTTCTCTCACTCCGGCTGAACAAAAATAAAGCCAGATAGAAAAAGAAGGACTTGCACTCATATTTGCAGTTACCAAATTTCATAAAATGTTGTATGGAAGAAGATTTATATTGCATACCGACCATAAGCCTTTACTGACTATTTTCGGTAGAAAAACAGGCATTGCTATACATCAAGCTAATCGTCTTCAAAGATGGGCAATTCAGCTTTTAGCATACGATTTTGAAATAAGATTCATTTCAACAAACAGTTTTGGTTATGCAGATGTATTATCTCGACTTAAAAACAACAACGAAAATATTTCTGAAAATTACGTTGTA
>NC_051846.1:134635296-134636903 GCF_002237135.1 Teleopsis dalmanni | reverse complement strand
CAAGTTTATTGAAAAGCGATAGTTTTGATTTTTTGCCGATTAACCATTTCAACGATTTGAATTTAAGATCTAATTCACTTCTTTTCTTTTTTATGTGCTCGCTCCATCTTAGTTTAGCGTCCAAAGTCATACCCAAGTATTTCGCAGTATTCGCGTGAGGGATTTGTGCTTCATCGATGTAGACAGGTATATGACTGATGTTTCGATTTGTGAAATTTACATGCACTGATTTTTCTTTATTCAGATTAATTTTCCATTTTTTTGTCCAAGCAATTATACTGTCCATACTATTTTGCAAATTATTAGCTGCTATTACTGCGCTTTCTCCAACTGCAAGGACTGCAGTATCATCAGCAAAAGTTGCTGTGAACGTCGTTGCACTCGTTGGCAAGTCGTGTGTATAAATGAGATATAAGAGAGGACCCAAGACACTACCTTGCGAAACTCCAGCGTTAATTTTATGCAGTTTACTATAGGCATCACCGTGCTTTACTCGAAAGTAACGATCAGATAAGTAAGAGGAGATTACGTCATAATACTCCGTTGGGAGAATATTTTTTACTTTGGTAAGCAATCCGGAGTGCCAGACTTTATCAAAAGCCTGTGAGACATCTAAAAACACAGCTGAGCAGATTTTTTTTCCTCAAGAGCTTTTTCTATTACATTGGTAATCCTATGGACTTGATCTATGGTGGAGTGATTGCACCTAAAACCAAACTGATGTAAAGGTATTATGTTTTGACTTTCAATCAGAGGAAGGATTCTTTTCAGTAAGACTTTTTCAAATATTTTTGAAAGTACAGGCAGAAGTGCTATTGGTCTGTAACCACTTACGTCATTAATATCCTTTCCTGGCTTATGTACCATGATAATTTCAGATACTTTCCACAGGGATGGAAGGGTTCGCATCTGTATTATAGCGTTAAATATATTCGTAATTTTAATATTCGTAAATTTTTCCATTTTTCAGGAATTTCTTTTAAAACTTCAGCAATTATCAATTCATAACCTGTGGTTTTTTTTAGCTTAAGTTCATTTTTAATAATCATCACTACCTCAAGCTCGGTGGTTGGTGGAATACAGCTTTGTGTACTAAAGGTCGCTTAAGGTTTCGTGTGCATTTCCAGAGAGAATAGTTGGTAGCACGATCATTACTTAAGCTAGATAGGTAGTAGTTGAATTCATTATTTTTAAATTGCTTGATTTTTAGGCTGAGTTCTTTTGCAAGTCTGTTAAGAGTGGCTTTGTCTGCTGGAAATCTGGATTGCTGCCACTTTTTCCGCATCTTTCTTTTTTCCCGCATAAGATCCACAATGACTTTTGGGTATTTATGAGAATAGGTTGCATTCCTTAATGTGGGCGTGCTGCACCATGCCGCATGTTGTAGTAAATTTGTAAGGTTCAAAATTTCGCTTTCAAGATCATTTTCTTCACAAATTTCTTTTGAAGCAATGGTGTTTTCATTAAGGATTCTTCTGAAGTAACTCCAATCTGTATATTTATTTTCAAGTTTTAGACATTTTTTTATTTATTAAGGCAGATTCGAAGAGGGTTATGTAGAGAGGGGAATGGTCGGAGCTTAGTTCTACTCCATCTGTTATTTTTAA
>NC_051846.1:134616684-134635196 GCF_002237135.1 Teleopsis dalmanni | reverse complement strand
AATTTTCTTTTAACATTTGCAATTTTAATACTTTTTTTTTAGCTAGACTTAATTTATAAAAGTAATTTTCTTTTAACATTTACAATTTTTATGCACTTTTAGTAGCTTTAATTTAATAAAAGTAATTTTCTTTTAACATTTACAATTTTATGGATTCTTAGTAACTTTAATTTTCTTTTAACATTTACAATTTTTATGCACTTTTAGTAGCTTTAATTTAATAAAAGTAATTTTCTTTTAACATTTGCAATTTTATGTATTTTTAGTAACTTTAATTTAATAAAAGTAATTTTCTTTTAACATTTGCAATTTTATGTAATTTTTAGTAACTTTAATTTAAGAAAAGTAATTTCCTTTTAACATTTATAATTTTATGCACTTTTAGTAACTTTAATTTAATAAAAGTAATTTTCTTTTAACATTTGCAATTTTATGTATTTTTAGTAACTTTAATTTAATAAAAGTAATTTTCTTTTAACATTTGCAATTTTATGTAATTTTTAGTAACTTTAATTTAAGAAAAGTAATTTTCTTTTAACATTTGCAAGTTTATGTATTTTTAGTAACTTTAATTTAATAAAAGTAATTTTTGTTTTGCCGGTTTTTAAACTGAACTGTTCTGTTCGACTTCCTCAGAAAACATCACTATCATAAGAGAGCGAATCAAGCCTCCACTGGCTCTTATATAGTCAATTTGACTAACAGAACCATCCTGCAGCCACGTTAGGGATTCTGTTAGATCTTCGTTTACCGTAGACTGCCCTTGAAAGATTTCCACCACTCATCTAGTTGGCTTTGCTGGTTTTGTTTTGTGTGTAATTATTTGTTTGAGGGTGATGACCTTTAAAAAAGCTTACTTTATTGTTTCCTTCCAATAAAGTTAAAATTTGTCTTAAATGTACTATTTGTACTTGGCAATACCATATTTTAATATCTAAGTCAAACTTTATTGGAGCTTTCGACATAATTCGCCTCAATTATATGGATCAAAACAAAACAAAAATAAAAGCTTTTACACGTTTCTTTATTTTTGTCTGTGCGAGCAATGCACATGAAGTTGTTTCAGTGATTTGAAATAATTTGTTTAGTGGTTAAAATTGCGTTTATAATATTTGTGTAATTCTTAATAAATAGACCGCATATATTGAATTAAAATTGTGGTTAGCAACATAAAGGAAGAATGTTCAAAAAAAAAATGTCTCGTTATCCTAGTGACCACAAGGTTTATGTGAGTGGTTTGGATGCTAGAACACTGTGCGGTCGTCGTGCACGAGTGAAATTATCTACCGGTAAATATATCAATGGTGGTCGTGGTGGTCAAAGACGCAATTATAATGCAGATAAAAAAATGTTACGAATGGTGACGTGCTCGGCAGAAACACCCAGACAGAGACATTGGCCGTTCTCATGGACAATGCGAGAAGTTCGAGGTAATGTCAGCTTATTTGACTATTTTTACTTGTGGTATTAATATTTTATTCTCTCCCAGGCCTACATAACAGGCTCGACGATGTCGATGTTGCCTGCAATATGGAGCATCGTTGTAAAAAAAAATCAAATGTAGGCTGTTAATTTCCTTAGTCTATTCTGCTTGTGTTTCTTTGCCCCCACGTGTGGCTTCGACCCACTCCCTACACTTGAGTCTCATGCTCTACCGACTAAACATATCTTTGGCGTGAAATACACCAAGTCTTGTCCCTTGCATGTTACCTAATTCGTATAGTGCACTACCTATTTTTTTTAATACCATGCATTTAACATTTTTCTGTCCAAGCTTGGCGTTAAAATCAGCTGTTTTCTTACTTTGTCGGAAATTTCGCCGATATACTATCTGCCCTACTTTAAACTCGACTGGTTTTTTCCTTGTATTGTATACCTTTTCTGCTTGTGAATGTGCGACTTTTAAGTGTTCTATTATCCTACTCCGTAATAATTGTTGTTTGTCTGTCTGGTGCAAAATCCTAAACTCCCCTGTTCTAATTGAATCCAGTTTTCTACTGATGGAAAAAGATTTCCCGTGTTGTGACATGTGAGAACCGAATACCGCGAAATATGGTTCTAATTGAACCGCGTTGTGGATTACACTCCTTAATGCAAAGGCTACATCACTCACATGCTGATCCCAGTCTTTTTGATTTTCCCCAATATATGCTCTTATCATCTGCAGCACTGATCGGTTTACCCGTTCTGCAGCATTTGCTTGAGGCGAGTAAAAAGCGGTTCTGACATGGTTCACGCCATACTTGTTTAGAAGATTTTTAAAAATTTCAGATATAAATTGTTTACCATTATCCGAATGTATATGTTCTGGTACCCCAAACACTTGGAAAATATCTCTTTCGAGGTATTTTGTTACATTCATCGCTGTTGCAGCTCTCATTGGCTTTAGGAAAACAAATTTGGAAAAATGATCCATACATACAAAAATTACCGTGTTGCCTTCTTTAGTTCGTGGATAAGGTCCCATGAAGTCTATATACAAACGTTGAAACGGCTTCTCTGTGATGACCTGAGCTCCCATTGGAGGTTTTATCATTTTATTGGAGGCTTTGGACAAGTTACATACCTCACATCTCTTTATCCAGTTTTGAACATCGCTTACCATACCGGGCCAGAAGTATTTTACTCGTATTTTGCACAGAGTCTTTTGCATACCTACGTGTCCAGATGAAGGGGACTCATGTATCCGTTCTATTAATCCTTGGCGTAGCTCCGTGGGTACCCACAACTTCCATGCATCATCTTCTTGAATCACATCTCCACTTCTGAAATCCATTCTTTTATATACGTAACTTTCAGATACACAGAGATCCGGGAATTTATCTTGTTCAGCTGTGATGGTTCGAATTAACTCTTTATACTCGCCTGTAACGAAGTATTTGGACTGTAAATCTATATCTAAATCTCGGCCGCCGAAAGCAATTTCTTCCATATGCATACGGGATAATGCATCAGGCACGACGTTTTGCGATCCTTTCCTTTGTTCTATCTGAAAATCAAACGCCTGTAATTTTAAACTCCACCTAGCCAGACGACCGGACAAATCCTTTTGATTCATTAACCATTTTAAGCTAGCGTGGTCTGTAATAATTGTGAAAGGCAGACCTTCTACATACGCCCTAAATTTTCGAACACTTAAAACAGCAGCATAGCATTCCAGCTCAGTTATACTGTAGTTACGTTGAGTTTTATTTAATTTGGTGGACATATAGGCTAGCGGTTGTTCATCTCCTGCATCATTGATTTGAAAAAGAACTCCACCAACACCTTCCGACGACGCATCACACTGTATATAAAACGGTTTGGTAAAATCTGGGTTAGTCAGCACCGGAGCAGTTACTAGACTATTTTTTAAAGCCATGAAAGCAGTTCTTCCAGCCTCAGACAGTGTAAATTTTTTCATATTTTCCTTTGTCAGGCACTCGTGCATCGGAGCAGCAATTGTAGCATAATCTTGTATAAAGCGGCGATACCACCCTGTCATTCCTAAGAAGCGTCGCAACTGCTTAGGCGTCTTTGGTTCTGGAAACATTTCCACTGCAGATACTTTATCAGGATCGGTTTTTATCATCCCATTTCCTACTACATAACCCAAATACTTAACTTCTCGATAACAAAACTTACTTTTTTCTACATTTATAGTAAGGTTGGCTCTGTGCAGGCATTCGGCCACTCTTCGCAATAATGTTAAATGGCTTTCAAAATCAGTTGAACAGACAAGAAGGTCATCTAGGTAAACAAACACACTCTCACGTAACGCTGCAGGTACCACTTTATCCATTAACCTGCACATCCTCTGAGCTGCGTTACACAGTCCAAAGGGCATGACAGTAAATTGATAGAGCGGTCTTCCTGGCACGGTAAAAGCGGTCTTCCACCTAGACTTCTCTTCTAGTGGAATTTGCCAAAACGCATCTTTCAAATCTATAGCTGATATATATCTAGTCTCCTGTAACCTACTCAATATACCTTCTATATGGGGTAAGGGGTATGCATCCTTAATGGTTCTTGCATTCACCTTTCTTGCATCTAGACAAAGCCGATTCTTTTTACCTTTAATCACTAATGTTACAGGTGAATTCCAGCAGCTATTGGATTCTTCAATCACTCCTAGATCCAGCATACGGTCCAGTTCTTCGTACATCAGCCGTTGGACAGCAGGAGAAATTGGATAATGCCTTTGCTTCACTGGTAGATGTTCGTCAGTAACTTCTATTATGTGTTCTTCTAGGCTGGTGCTTCCTAGACCTGACCTACTACTTGACGGAAATCTACTGATCACCTGTTCTAATTGAGCTGTCTGTTCTTTACCCAATATATGTGGACTTGAAGTGAACTGCAGATCTGAAGGGCTTGGTACTAGTTCTGCTAGTTCACGCTTCTTACTTAATATTGGTATATTGAACGTTTTCCAAAAGTCAATGCCAAAGTAAAATTCCTGTTGCAGAGAAGGGACAATAAAAAAATCCATAAGTCTTTCTTCCCCTTCCCACTGCACTTTTAAAGATATCACACCGACTATAGGAGTCTCTCCTCCATTTGCGGTTTTAACATGTTTGTCTTGAACAGTAATCATTCGCTCGGATCGACCCCTTAAAAACTCTAATGCATTCTTTCCAATACAATTCGCACTTGCGCCAGAATCTAATAACGCTAGTACTTCAGTTCCACTTACTTTAGTCTTCACATACATCCTATTGTCACCTTCTACTGAAACTAGGGTGTCTACCATTTTCTTTAAGCATGTTCCCAATAACCGTCTTTTATTCCTCATCTTCATGATCTTACGAAATTTCCTGTTTGTTTTCATTACCAATTTTTTTTGTATCTCTTCGTTAAATATCCTGCGGCGTACTACTTCATATTCTGCTTTCCGCTGATGTAAAGTCTTCATACCTTGCATCCTTGCATCTGACCTAAAGGGTGTGAGTGGTACGTGAGTTCTTTTTAATATTTTGGTTGGTTGTCCGGGCTTTTCTTGTGATGACAGGGACTCCCGGTCTGTCCTGCCCCTGTCGAGTTTCCCTGATTTACCGTAAATCTGCAATATGAGTTATTGGTTTTGCACAGAAAACAGGTCATTTGGTGGAACAGTGACCTACAAATTTGATCTTCTCTGAGATCTTGTGCTAAATCATAAAAATCACCAGGCATACCACATGAAAAACATAAATTCAAATGAAATGGAGAAGGACACAGTGGTGGAGTATTCACTTTGTGTTTCTGATCTAGATTTCTATCGTTACTTGCTCCTCTAGTCCAAAGCTGGTTTGAATTATGTCCCGTGTTCTTTGGCGGTTGTGTACCAAATGCTTCTATCTCCCATGAGTTCCCATAGGGTGGTTCCTCTTGCAACTTCTCTATTGGTTCAATCTCGCTTACTGACCTATACTTCGACTTGTTTTCCTTCTGCATTTTCTCAGCGCGACTACATTCGCGCTTTAATTCTGCCAGATTTTGGAATGAAGCTGAAAAGATTAGGGTCGCTAGACTAGGTTTTACATTATTCTTAATGATGGAGACCAATTCTCTTTCTGGCAATTTCCGCCTTAACTTAAACGTTAGGTTGTGAATGTCTGCATAGAATTGTTCGAAACTCTCCCCAACCTGTTGCTTCCGATCCACAATCTCCCGGATAATTTCATAGTCACTTTCTGATGACCTAAATTGCTCCAGCAACTCCTTCTTTAACTGAAAATAATCGAAATCATTATCACCTGCATGATCTTCCAACACCTGCCAAAACCACTTTAATGCAGGTCCAGTTACTAGACAATGAAAATCCGTAAGAAGTTGATGGAAAGGGACTTCATACTGTTCCCGCATACGCTCAATCCTGAAGATGAAGCTTTCCACCGTCATGTCTTTAGTGCAGCCGTCAAACTTAATATGCCACCTGCCAAGGTCAATTTCTCTCCTAGACATTCGTTCATCCTCCTCGAATAGCATCGATTCTCGTCGGTTTCCCAATCCTAGACATTCGTTCATCCTCCTCGAATAGCATCGATTCTCGTCGGTTTCCCAACCCTTGGTTCTTTGCGTATGCTCCGCGCATAGTTCTATTCAATCGTGCCTCCTCACTTGGAAAATTTGGTTTCTGCATCATTACCTTAGGTGTCCTTGACACACTTCTGCGTGGTAAATGAGCCTCTGCTGGTGCTGCTTCTGGTACCCGTACACGATCGCGTAAAGTAGACATTTCAGTCCGCATCTCATTCATGCAGTTTGTTAAGTATTCATTCTGTTGTATCATCATACCCATCATGCGACTGAGCTGATCCGTATCTATTGTGGGCTCTATGGCTTGTGCTCCTTGTGTGCTATTGTTTCTCCCTTCCATAGTGAACGGACTGTCCAGATGTATTAGATCAATTTGTGAATTAAAACTAAGTGATCGGTCTGAATTACTATTTTCAGCAATTGGCTCTATATTATTCGGTTTGTGTCTACCCACAATTGCTCTGGATATGCTTCTAGTTACCGGCCTGTCCATACAGGATGTAACTAACTCAATGTACAAAAATACAACAAAGAAAATTTTTCTTTTTTTTTTTTTTTTCAAGTGACTTGAGGTATGAAATATTCACCTCAAAACAAATTTTACAATTAGTAATTCTCTACTTACTAATTATTGTGACAATTGTGCATTACTCGTTTACTTATTATGTAAGTCAAATTATTTCACTATAATAAGTTGACGGAAATTGAAGTTCTATATTAATTAAAGCTCTGAGGGGTGTTTCAGTGTTGCGACCACATCATTTCACCTAAGGCAGGTATATATAATTTTTTTTTTTTTCTGCTGTAAGAGATATTGTAAAGACGAAGGTTTATAATACAGATCAAACTACTATCTAAATTCACAAAACAATAAAAAAACTTGGATCAAGGACAACTTTATACCGCACTAGTACTGTGTAAAGGAACCTTGACCTACGCTTACAGTTTTACTTGCTGTAAGCTTGTAACCAAGAATCAAGTACATTAAACAAACCACTTCCGGTATTTAAAATTACTCGGCTTACAATGAGTAGTCAACTTCACACAACCGCGGTTCTGTGTGAAGGAACCTCATTGACGGAATATAAAACGAAATTAAACAAACTAAATCTAACTGCTAAGAGGACAAACTCCACGTTGAACGAATTTTACCTGAAGGAACCTCTAAAGCTATTAGAAGAGATAAAACAACATCATTATACTACGCCACAATACCCAACTTTTATTAACAGAGTTCAGGCAAGACGAATGAAAGCTCTCAGTCCACCGGATTAAGAGGTCACGCAGTAAAACAAAATTGTACAAAAAAACAAAGAAATCACAAAAAATCCATAAATTAAAACCCGCTATCTCTCTCCTATCTCACACTCCAGATGTTGCATCCTGTTTTACATTGAATTGATACTAGTTGTATTTTTGTTTCACGTTGTTGGTCACTCCGTCGTTGTAGATTGATTCTTTTGTCGCGAACAATGTACCAAACAAACTACACTGCCTTTATCATTTGTCTTCATGTACCCGTAGTCGGTTGTTCCGTTCGTTGTCACATTCCTTTGAAAAATTTCACATATCTAAAACAATCAATAGAAAGAGGACAAAACTTTTTACCAAACAGATTCAGTATAAAGGAACCTCGTAAATTCATAATTCTAGAAACCACTTTCTGACATCGCAACACCCATTGCGTCAAAACGAACAAAAGGCAAGACGTGTGCTAAACGTTTAACCCACCGGATTAAAGCTAGCTATATCATCTAGTGTAAATTCAATTATTCAAAAGGAACATCGACAATTAACAAGAAAATAAAAAAATCTCCTGAGCTGGTCAACAGTGAAAGTGATTATAACCGCTGTAGCAGTTACCGTAGTTCATCATTAAGTTGACATTTGGTGTGCGACCAACTCGAAGTCCTTCCGTCAGTCTTCAGGTAATTTTCTTCTATCCTGTTCTTGTGTTGTCTCTCTTTGTTCGTCTCTTCCTTTGTCCCGTCGTTGTCCAGTCGTTGTCCAGTCGTTGGTTTCGTCCATTAGTTCATTCGTTGGTGTCATTTGTTGAGCGACCAACTAGACATGCACTCCGTCCGTCTTTATTTCCATTGTTGATTTCTGTCATCTTAGTCCTGTCGTTGTTTCGTCTTACGTTGGGCGCCATTTGTTGTGTCCACCTAGTATTAGAATTAGTGCCCTCGGTCGCCGCTCATGGCATGGTGGCTAGCCCGGTATGCTCGCCAGTTTTGGGGTGGGGTTCTTGACAACTGAGGCTACACTGTAGACAACAACAAAAATTCATGCCATGTTTTCAATTTATATCCTAACATAGCTAAACTTATCTATAATTCATTAATATTTCATCTTTACTTTTATTCATATTCATATAATAATCATTCTTTCATGCCATGTTTTAAATTCATGTCCTAACTTAACTAAACTATCTATAATTCATATCTGAACGTAACTAAACTTATCTATAATTCAAAAATATTTCACCCTTACATTTATTCATATTCATATAATTAAATAACTACACTACTTATTTCAATGCTAAAACAAAAAAAACTACTATTTATCTACTTCATTTTTACGTGACCCTAAAAGAAAATCTGTAATTAAAACCACTGTTATCTATTTGGGCTTCTTGAATTTAAAAAAATCTTCATCGAATATGATTGGAAGAGCCTTGTTCCTGGTATTCACTATTACCACCGCTGCCTTAGGAAGTTCCGTATGCGATAGGCTTACACCTAAATCACTGGTTCTGCCTCTGGGCAACCCCACTCTTTTCATTTCCGATATGATTGTCTTTTCTATCTCCCAATCGACTTTTTTAACATCACCAGCCTGCATCGTCACGGTTTCCTCAAATGTGGGAAACACTGGCAATACATCTGGTAATGCTTGCATACTGTCAGTAAACCACTTCATTTTAAATTCACGCGAAGAATATAGGAATGCAATTTCTTCTCAAAGAATCCCTGCCTTTAATAAAACAGATGTTTGGACCGCCACACTAACAACACCCCTCTATATTGATTCAGCAATGTCTCACCATGAGCTCATAATTAATAAATAACAAAAAAAATAAATTACATATATATATATATATTTTTTTTTTTTTATTATTATATACTATTATTATAAAAGTTGTTTTATAACGCTTATATTATTTCAAATTAAAAAACAAATTTTTATCAAGAATATTTACGCAAATATAGCTATTTATACTAATTCATATTTACAATATTTTACAATATTTCTTATATAAATAGATAATCATAACGTATTTTATGTATACATATAATTCCTATATGATATTTTTTTATTTCTTGTTTATTAAATATTTAAGCCCATATAAATATCTACATTTTTTTTAGACAATATATTCCACATCTATATATATTCTTATCACAAATAAAATAATAAACAGCTAGTAATTACTAGGTTTTTATTCATTAATTAATACAAACTATTTTTTTTTTCTTTGTTTTGCTATACTTATAATGGTAATAATTAGCGTGTATGAAAAAGGAAACTCTCTAATTGAAGCATCAACAATATAATAGAAAAGAGAAAAAAAAAAAAAATTGTAATATTGATCATATAGACGGATCCAACAACAAGAATAAAGAGAAATTTAACTACAAAACATTCAGTCTTGTTAACCAAAAAAAAAATTAATTGTCTCTTCGCTATTCGTTCTCATAGCTTACCTTGCAGCCGCAGAAATGACGTCACTCCAACTGCCGCTGACCTAGCTATAAATTTCGAAATTACAAACAAATTAAAAACAAGAAACAAATATTTATATATTGGTAGTTGTAATGAACTTATGTTCTTTTTTTTTTTTTTTTCTTGTGATGCGTTAATAATTTTTTTTTTTTCTATAATTTAATATATGCTGAATAATCACTACTCAAATAAATTTAACAATAATAACTATAATTGGAATTATATAATCAAATCTTTAACTTTTTTTTCCTTTTTTTTTTTTTTTTTTCAAATTTAAATCAATTCGTATCCTTAATTTCAGGAATACCTGACCACCGTTGTCTCATAACGGTGGATCCTGCTGCCGTTATTGTCCTTCAGTGTCCGTTCTCTTTTTTTTCCGTTCTCCGTTACATCCGTTAGTTTATTTTACCGTTGAATTTTTAAATTATGTGTAATCCTTTTATGAACTGACAATGTACATTAACTCGATTCAAGATTTGCACTTTTATGCCCTTTTTAAATTAATAACATTTAATTTTTGTTTATCATTTGGGTTTTTATACACCGTTTAGTAATTTTAAATTGATAAAATTAATTATTGCTTGTTATGGGTATTGTTATACACTTTTTATTATAATTAAATTAATAAATTTCATTAATTTTCTTTTAACATTTGCAATTTTATGTGCGTTTAATAACTTTAATTTAATAAAAGTAATTTTCTTTTAACATTTACAATTTTATGCACTTTTAGTAACTTTAATTTAATAAAAGTAATTTTCTTTTAACATTTGCAATTTTATGTATTTTTAGTAACTTTAATTTAATAAAAGTAATTTTCTTTTAACCTTCACAATTTTATGCACTTTTAGTAGCTTTAATTTAATAAAAGTAATTTTCTTTTAACATTCGCAATTTTATGTATTTTTAGTAACTTTAATTTAATAAAAGTAATTTTCTTTTAACATTTGCAATTTTATGTATTTTTAGTAACTTTAATTTAATAAAAGTAATTTTCTTTTAACCTTCACAATTTTATGCACTTTTAGTAGCTTTAATTTAATAAAAGTAATTTTCTTTTAACATTCGCAATTTTATGTATTTTTAGTAACTTTAATTTAATAAAAGTAATTTTCTTTTAACATTTGCAATTTTATGTATTTTTAGTAACTTTAATTTAATAAAAGTAATTTTCTTTTAACCTTCACAATTTTATGCACTTTTAGTAGCTTTAATTTAATAAAAGTAATTTTCTTTTAACATTCGCAATTTTATGTATTTTTAGTAACTTTAATTTAATAAAAGTAATTTTTGTTTTGCCGGTTTTTAAACTGAACTGTTCTGTTCGACTTCCTCAGAAAACATCACTATCATAAGAGAGCGAATCAAGCCTCCACTGGCTCTTATATAGTCAATTTGACTAACAGAACCATCCTGTAGCCACGTTAGGGATTCTGTTAGATCTTCGTTTACCGTCGACTGCCCTTGAAAGATTTCCACCACTCTTCTAGTTGGCTTTGCTGGTTTTGTTTTGTGTGTAATTATTTATTGGAGGGTGATGACCTTTAAAAAAGCTTACTTTATTGTTTCCTTCCAATAAAGTTCAAATTTGTCTTAAATGTACTATTTGTACTTGGCAATACCATATTTTAATATCTAAGTCAAGCTTTATCGGAGCTTTCGACATAATTCGCCTCAATTATATGGATCAAAACAAAACAAAAATAAAAGCTTTTACACGTTTCTTTATTTTTGTCTGTGCGAGCAATGCACATGAAGTTGTTTCAGTGATTTGCAATAATTTGTTTAGTGGTTAAAATTGCGTTTATAATATTTGTGTAATTCTTAATAAATAGACCGCATATATTGAATTAAAAATTGTGGTTAGCAACATAAAGGAAGAATGTTCAAAAAAAAATGTCTAGTTATCCCAGTGACCACAAGGTTTATGTGAGTGGTTTGGATACTAGAACACTGTGCGGTCGTCGTGCACGAGTGAAATTATCTACCGGTAAATATATCAATGGTGGTCGTGGTGGTCAAAGACGCAATTATAATGCAGATAAAAAAATGTTACGAATGGTGACGTGCTCGGCAGAAACACCCAGACAGAGACATTGGCCGTTCTCATGGACAATGCGAGAAGTTCGAGGTAATGTCAGCTTATTTGACTATTTTTTACTTGTGATATTAATATTTTATTCTCTCCCAGGCCTACATAACACATCGTGACCTTGAAATACCTACTGTCAAGCAAGAAATACAGAAGGCTACTAAAACACATTATGACAGGCTGAGACAACACATAAACAGCACCATTCCGGCGTTACTTTGCGATAACACTCACAGACACTTTTGTCGCTTCAAACCAAATGACCTTTTGAGCCGTTTCAACCAGCAAGGAGATGACTAGCTCAGATCTATATGCTCATCTTAGATAGACTTATGTAAACTTACTTGTAATATTAATTAAAAAAAACCTCTTGTTAGTCAATATGACTAGTTGTTGTAAATTTAAACTCTACATTTTGTTTAAATAAAAAAAAAAAATTTATTATTACCAAAATTGCAGTAAATGGTATAAATGTCGAATAGTTTTTTTGTTTTATTTTTGGTGTTCCGCAATAGAATTGCTTTTTTTGTAATTTTATTTTTAAATTTTTGGAATAAAAACAATTAAAACAAATAAAAAGTATACAAATGTTGGAAACTGCATTATTATTTTTTCATTTTTTGTTTCTTTTTGTTGTTATTCAACATTCAACAAAAATTTAGTTAATGTAGTGTTAAGATAGTGTTTCTATATAAACTTGAATAAGGAATTTAAATGATAATGAATAAAAACCACTATTAACTATATATGTATACTAAACATATTACCAGTAACTACAACAATTGCGATGGTAACCAATGACTCATCAAAGGGTAAAGAATGCTGCACAATTGGGCCAAATTTCAAACCAAAGGATTATGCTGTAAAATCAATGGAAACACCAGAAAAATTCGACAGAAAATTTAATAACAATGTCAAGGAGTGTTTAAGTTTGTTGTTAAAATAATATGCAAACACCTTTATATGGTCGATAAATATTAACAGGTGCTGCAAAACAAGCAGTTGATGCTGAAGAGAATTTACCGAGTTAGTGTAAATTAATGAAATATATTACCATAAAGAAAATATTGAAATCCATCACCTAATTGAATATAGTATAGCTGGTATTATTACAGCATTAAATAAAGCCATATTACATTAATCATTAAATTTAGTAAAGTTAAAAACTATTTGGACACTCTCCAGGAGGTCTTAACTCCGTAAAAAACAATAGTTGAGAGAATTTTCCAGCGACCGCACTGTTACCAAATGTTGCTTATCACCCAACGAAAGCATTGCTGAATTTGAGAAAAAAAGCTCCATGGTATAGAAGCCAAGGTCAGAGATATAACAACAATACAAAACAACTATTTCGGACATAACACTTGTCTCGGATATATTTTCAGGAGCCATAAGCTTTATTGGCTGCTTTTGACAATAGTATTACTAAAATAAATTCAATACTTAACTTAAATGCCTTTGTAGAACACACCATAAATAACATTACACAGGTCTGTATTGCTTCTACAACACCTACTGCTGGTCCAAGTAAATAGCAGAATCACAAAGTGCTTATCTGAGGTGCAGATGAAACTGCGCATTAAAGATATAATATGTTCCTATTATTACACAGGCCAGTAATTTCCTGTTCTAATATAATATGTGCTATTACATGCATGAATAGCATTACCCAGACCTATAATACCTCTCATGATTTCAATGCTTTTCATAATTAATTTAGTTTCGTGTACATTTTGTGATCAGATTTTACTTTTACTTTAGTCATAGTACAAGCTTATTCGCAATCACAGGAAATGGATTATATTCATAGTGTATTATAATTATGATTATTAATCTTATTATTATTGTATTTAATTTTAATAATTAATCAAAATTTCACATTTTTAGTATGTGTCCATTCTGCGTCCGCCTATAAATGAGAGGGGATCTCGCACGTCTGCTGAAGTTATGAACAATAGCGAATGGCTACAGGTAATTATTGTTAATATATTCATATTGTTCCAGAATAACAAACTCGTTTTTTAAATTATTTTTCTTGTAATGTTGTATCATTCTGTAGTTGTGTGTTTTCAATATTAACTGTGGTGTTATGTCGATAAAAATCTTACCAAATACTTCAGTCAAAAAATTCTTTCTATTTAAAAAAAATAAAAAATTAAATAACATAAATTGCGGAAATAAAATATTTTAAAAATATGCAAAATTGTGGAAAATAAATATTTTAAATATATACAAAATTTTTTAGGAGTATTTAAAAAAAGTATAATTGAAACCCGTTTCAAAATTTTTTAACTTGTGCTAACAAATTAATACTTATTCAAGTATAAATATTAAAATATTTATACTGTTGTGCTTGCAATAACAAGATAGTTTTTCTTAATTAAAAAACAGTATTTTATTGCAACACAAAACTTTTATGGTTTTCTTCATACAACTCTAGAAGCAAACTGACTAACACACAAAAATAATCTGAATGGATATTTAAATAAAATATTTTCATATATCAAAAATCTGACAATTTTCACCTTCTTTGTTGTTTTTCACGACACAGCCCCTTCTAGAATTTGACGGCTACATAGCGACAAATTCTATCTGAATTGTACAATTATTACTACATCATAAACCTCAATGGAAAACGCACCGCTCTACCCACTCGAGTCGCCTTTGGTGCTATTTGTTTATTACTGTTACCACCTAACACCTTAACATTATCTTGCAAACAACCTTCACCAACTTCATTCGCAAAATATACTGGTTTCACTCGATCTATGCTGACATTCACCATGCGCCCTCTTGCCCTTATGGTTAGAGTTAGCTTGGACTCAAACTATCGTCCCTGGTCTGTCGTAATCCTTTTCGGCACACCATAATGCGCTATCCAATCCTTAATTAAAGCCTCAGCCACACATTCTGCCGTAATCTCCGCCAATGGTACCACCACCGGCCACCTTGAAAACCGGTCAATGCATGTCAGGCAATACCGGATATCATTGCAATAGGGCAAAGGTCCCACGATATCAATATGTACATGCTCAAAACGTTGATTAGGGGCGTTGAAATCCTGCAACACGTTTTCATGCACGTTTTCACCATTTGACTTATTTCGGCCTTCATTTTAGGCCAACAAAAACGAGAACTTATGTCTTATACTTGCTTTTTACTTGCTGAAATACTTGACCGCCATATATATAGCAAGTAGCTCGCGGTCATAAGTACTATATTTCTTTTGAGTCTCTGTCAGCCTTTTGGAATAGAATCCCAGCGGTTGCAACTGCCCATCTATAAGCTGTTGCAGAACTGCTCGTACTGCGACATTGCTAGCGGCCACATTTAGCACCAGTTTCGCATTCGGAGCCGGGTGTGCTAGCATTGCAGCATTCGCCAGATTGTTCTTACACACTTTAAATATTTTCTCGGCCTCTGCTGTCCACTCAATCGGAGATCTATCATTTTTCTTTTTTCCTTTTAATAGTGCGTGCAGGATGCCATGATTCTTCGCAGCATTCGCGAGGAAACGCTTGTAAAAATTTATTGAAGCGATGAACCTTCTTAACTCTCGTGCTTCTTTTGGTTTTTTAAAATTTCTAATCGCTTCCACCTTTTCAGCTATGGGTCTAATTTCGTCCCATTTATCACATGTCCCAGGAAGATAACTTCTTTCATAAAAAACACACACTTTCCCAGATTGATCTTCAGACCATGGTCGCTTAATCGCTTGAATACTTCTCTTAAATGTATTTCGTGTTCCTTTTCATCAGCTGATGCTATACATATATCATCTATGTACGTTATTACATAATTCAGATTCTTTAGGACATCATTCATAAACCTTTGGAAAGTCTGCGCAGCATTGCATAGACCAAAAGTCATCATGTTAAATTTATATAAGCCGAATGGGGTTATTATCGCCGCTTTAGGTCGATCCTCTTCAGCAATCGGAATTTGATTGTAGGCTTTTTCCAAGTCAAAAGTTGAGAAAATTTTCTTATTTTGCAATATGCGAGTAAAATCATGTATATGGGGTATTGGATACCGATGTGGCAGTGTTATCGAATTAAGCTTTCTATAATTGCCACACGGTCTCCACTTACCATCCTTTTTCGCCACTAAATGTGACGGACTTGTCCAATTGCTGTTATTTGGCCTAAAAATACCTTGTTTCGTCATAAATTCAAATTCCTTTCTCGCAATTTCAAATTTTTCAGGGTTTAACCGCCGAGGTTTTGCATACACTGGCTGTCCCTTGATAACAATTTAATGCTCTACTAGTGTAACCCTCACGGCCGCCTTATTACTAGTAGTCGGTTCCGTTATCTCTTTATGATCCCGCAGGATGTTATGTGCCGGTCTAGTTGCATCATTAGTGCTTAGTTTCACGCAGTGTATCTCCTTCTTCGAACCCATTATCTGGAGGCCTGTAATGACATCACAAATTCTTATTCAAATTATTCAAAAAAATTATTTAATCCCTATTATTGGGTGATTTACCTTCTCCACTTGGAACTCCCACAGGAACTGTCTGCGCAACCCCAAATTGACTTGCACTAATTTCGTTCCATACGTGCTAATTTTCGCCCCGTTTGCTGCGTATAAATAATATTGCGTGGCTTCATTTTCAGGCTGCATTCTCTTTGGCAAAATTGAAACTTCCGCGCCCGTGTCTATTAGATAATTTATACCTGTTTTTTTATCCTTGAAGAACAGACGGCATGCTTTACCCTTTGCCACTTCACTCGCCGTCAAACGTGAAGTGGTGTTTAGTTTCCGCTGAGTTTTGTGGTGGTTTGTACGGGGTTTTTTGTGGACCTCCCCTTGAACCGTCGATGATAAAAACAGATATTAGCTCTTTTAGCACTTGATGATCGCCCTCTTCCACGATCTCTGTCATTGCTTCTTCCTCTTTTGCCCAACTGAATGATCAAATTATTTACCACGACTTTTAACTTGTCAATTTCTTTCTTCATCTCATTAGGTTCATTCCTTTGCACTACACAAACCGTTTCTGTTTCCTGTACCTCAAACACCTTATCAGCCACCTTGGCCCACTGTGCAGAATCACCTTCGACTGCAGCTACAATTGTTCTAACTCCCACTGGCAGTCGCTGTAACCACAATGACGTCAGTACGTCATCACTCATTGAACTGCCAGCCATTTCCTTCATTTTCTTCAGCAATTGCATTGGTTTCATGTCACCTAGCTGCAATTCTGTCGGCAACTTACGCAGCCTTTTGTGCTCCGATTCTGTGAATTCATTTATTAACCGTTTCTCCAACGTCTCATATTTCAACACCTTCTGTGGATCCCGAATCACATCAGCTATGCACTCCAGATATTTCGGCTCTAAACCTGCTACTACATGGTCGAACTTTGCATCATCTCTCGTTATTCCCGCACTCCTGAACTGCGCTTCCATTTGCAGAAAAGGTCCGGATGTTTTCTTGAAAATATCATCGACTTTATTGACACCCGGTATACCTCCTTGTCAGTGCGGCTTTCTCCTTCTGCCGGAAAAAAATCTTCTTCCTCACGGTTAATCATCTTGCTTGCTTAGTCGGGCTTGATAAAAACTTACAACTCCTTTTTTGTGTCGGGGTCACCAACACAAAACTTTTATTGTTTTCTTCATACAACTCTAGAAGCAAACTGACTAACACACAAAAATAATCTGAAGGAATATTTTAATAAAATATTTTCAAATATCAAAAACCTGACAATTTTCACCTACTTTGTTGTTTCTCACAACAATACTATTTTCAATTCTGTTCTAAAAGGAAATTTTAAAATTTCCTGCATTCTGAATATCGATTTGAGTTCAGTATTTATCTTAATTTTTAATTTTATCTTTATTACCTATTTTTATACAAAATGTGATTTGGTTGCATTTTATGCACATATGCATGATTAGACTCTTTGCAAAAATATAACATATGACAGATTGCAACAATGATGCCACACTTAAAAGCTATGTTGGAACAAAGACAAAACGAAACAAAAAAATGCAAAAAAAAAAATGCAATTTTTAATGATTGTATTCTGTTTATTTGTTTTTATTGTTTCAATCCAAAAATTTAAAAATAAAATAACAGAAAAGCTGAAAGCACACTAAAGTTTTTAAGTCCCTTCCTGGAAAATAATGTCCGGCTATCAATTGCTAAAGGCAGGAGTTCGCTTTGAGTACACCAACGTCACCTGATTCTGTTACCTCAGGGCTGCTATGTTGTGGACCTCAATGTTCGGAATGTACACTTGTGCAATTATCATGCAGGTGCAAAAGCATTAATTTCCTTCACTCGACTGAATTTTGGGATAACTAACTTTCGAGTCGTGCAGTCGTGCATTCACTGTGTGCGATATAAACCCACATTACTTGACCAAATGATAAGTAATCTCCTAATTGAACGCTTGACTCCAAGTCACCCATTCGCACGTACCGCGATATATTTTTGTGTTCCCATTCTAACGTATATCCGGATCCGTGGACGAGTCGGATATAAACCTATATAGCTCTATTCGTTTATTTATCTGCGAAGACAGTTCATGTAAAAACGGTGTCAGTGTTGTCAACGGAGGCATTCATTGCAGCACTGAAAAGGAGGTTAACAGTTAGAAGAGGTTTACCATCAGATATTTTCTGTGAGAATGCAACGAACTTCGTTTTTGGTTACAATAAACTAGCAAAGCTAAAAAGGT
>NC_051846.1:134596495-134616584 GCF_002237135.1 Teleopsis dalmanni | reverse complement strand
CAATAAGTTTTTAGCCAAAGACGTCAGAACATCAAAGGCGTTATAAAATCTACGCAATAAGTTTTTAGCTGAAGACGTCAGAACACCCAAGGCGTTATAAAATCTACTCAACAAGTTTCTACAGATTGATTTAGCCTTAGGACATATATTAGTAAATAAAATTTACTTTATATGTCCCCTCTTCTTTGGGGTGAGTGAGCCATTAGGTCGTGTTGTTTTGCACCGTCTTCACTCCGACTTGTCCCTGACGGCTGATCCGTACTTGATATATGATGTTATCGATGGTGCGTCGGAACTTTATCTGCTGTCCGGGTCGGCGATATGGAAATAGTCGCTGGATCTCATTCTCCAGATCCTCTGGCCACTTTGGTTGCTCGGCTGTAATTCTTACCTTGATGTTGCTAATGGTGTTATCTGGTTCTTTCGCTTGTGGTATCGTACTGGGAACCTCGTTTTGCACCTGTCCTGCTAGGATTTGTTGCAAGACGTCATCGATGACTGTAGGTGCTGGTGTTTCCATCCGACTTAGCAGGTCCATCAAGTTATTGTCGCTATAGTGTAACTCGTCGGTTAGTGCGGCAATATCCAATTCGTAGAGCATGTTACCGGATGTTTCTGTAGCGGTCTCGGCTTTATTTAGTTTGCTTGATTTTGCTCGCCGTCCGTCTGCTTTCCCCTTTTCTGTGCGGTCGCTTGGTAGCACCTTGGGTGTAGTGTGACTGGGGCCCTTCACCGCTTTCACACGAGGCGTTGGGTTTTTGTACAAAATTATAGCCTTTTGGCGTGGCGTTGGTTGACCGTTTCTCGATGGTGCTACGGTAATTCTCCTTGCATATTCCTCCTTATTCTTCTGGCCGGATGGTTCCGATGCTTCCGGTAATAACTGGCTGCGTGGCCTAGCGGCATTAAGCGCTTCTATTTGTTTGCTACATTTTGTCGCGGTCGTTAAGAATTTATCTTCGTCGATGGGCTTCTTAGTTGTTGTGCTCTTTGTTTTACTTGACATACTGGTGTAGCTGATTTCTGATCCGTGTGTTTAGCTTGTAAGTTTAAAACTGACTGAAGTATTTTTGGGTACTTGCTGAAGATTATTTTTTTTTCTAACGGTGCTTCTCGATTTTGTAGGGGACAGCCTCGTTCAGGAGGTCGTGGGTTTTTTTTTCTACTTATTACTCTGGCTTTTTGATATTATTACTGATGTGCACTCTAAGATCGGCAACGTGGGCTGTGATTGGTCTTCCTGCTTTGCATGGAGTGAGACGTGCTATCACCGGTGAGATAAAGCTCTGCACTCTGTATGGTCCATTGTATCGCGGTGCTAGTTTAGCGGTGAAGTCGTTGGCGGCCTTAGACAAGTGATGTTGTTTCACCCAAACGATCTGGTTGAGACGCGGCTTCCAATTTCTTCTTCGTAGGTTGTAATAGTGTGCCTGGGTGTCTGCAGCGTTCCGAAGGTTCTCTCTGACATTTTTGAATACTCTTTGGAGTTTGTGTGCTCGTGTGATTGGTGTTAGCGAGGCTTCGGCATTTCCAGGGGTGCATTCGTCAAAGAATGACGCCGGTAATCTAGGTTCACGCCCTTGAAGTAAATATGCCGGGCTGTATTTGGTGGAGTCAGACGAAGCTGTATTGATCCCTAGCATTCCTGTACTAGTTGGGACATTAGGGTTTTCACTGTCCGATTTGTGCGTTCCGTCGGATTTTCTTGCGGCGTGTATATTATATTATTATATTATATTATATTATATTAGAAAAAAAACAATGTGAACTGAAATGTATATTTCTATTCACCGACTATTGATTTTATAGTAGAAATGTTTATTTCTATCATATTTAAAAAAAAACAATGTGAACTGAAATGTATATTTCTATTCATCGATTTGGTTTACAAGTAATTATATAATAGAAATGTTTATTTCTATTATATTTAAAAAAAACAATGTGAACTGAAATGTATATTTCTATTCACCGATTTGGTTTACAAGTAATTATATAATAGAAATGTTTATTTCTATTATATTTAAAAAAAAACAATGCGAACTGAAATGTATATTTCTATTCACCGATTTGGTTTACAAGTAATTATATAATAGAAATGTTTATTTCTATTATATTTTAAAAAAAACAATGCGAACTGAAATGTGTATTTCCGTTCACCGATGTATCAGCTTGCAAGTTTAGAACGATGTCTTTACTAGCTCGATGCTTCGCTGACTTCCAGTCTACTGCTTTTGCTTCGCCTTTTATACCTGCGATGTGCGAAGCAAACAGTATGTTTGTTCTTGCAATTGCAACGGTGCGTTGTTTACAAGTTTTATTAGTGGTTTTGTTGTGTGTTTTTTTTTTCTTGTTTTTTTATTTTGTCTATATTTTGTTTTTTTATTATTGTGTCATAAAATTTATGAGTGTAAATTTTATGTTACACTTCCCCGGTTTTTCCATTGAATTGAAGGACTCTGATTACCTCGTAGAATGATTCCTTGTTCGTTTCCTTGGATTTTTGAAAATTTTAAAGAACTTGTCTTGGACTATGATGTTATGATTGTCATCTTTTTGTTTAAGTATACCTAAACGTCTTAATTGTTGCTGGCGATTTTGACTACTATTTGGAATCTCAGTCTCGACGAAACATTGTCTTACTAGCGTTGGTGACGTGGTTCCTTTTGCCTTCGCTTGATCTACGTTAAAGTTCTCCTGAGGTGGCAGTTGTTCCTGTTGACTAACGCGATTAATTGAAACTTATGTAATTGGCCACACTTTTTACACTCTTTTTTACTATGTTTTTGTTGTACCGAAACGGGTCTTGCAATCCGTTTGTTTTTTTAGCCCAGCAACCACGTTTTCATTTACTGTTTTCAGTATTGTTGTTGCATTTTGTCGTGCAATTTCAATATTTTTTGCTATTTCCAACGCTTTACCCCATTTAATATCACCTTCACTCAAAAGACGTTCTTTGATATGTTTAAAGTTGAGGGATAAGCCACAAATAAATACATCTCTAACCAAATCTTCACGCAGATCTTTAAACTCACATGTAGTGCTCAAGTTTTGTAGCGCTGTTGCGTATTCGCTTATAGTTTCTTCTGAGTTCTGTTGGAGCGTAAAGAATTTGTACCGTTCCATAGCCACGTTAGCTTTTGGAATAAAGTATTCACTGAAATTTTTTAACACATTTTCTAATTTTACTTCTTCTATATCCATGTTAAATGAATTAAAAATGTCAATACAATCTGCCCCCAAGTGGTGCAGTAAAAGTGCAACTTTGCGACGTTCTTGTTGTTCTTCTAAATTCGTTGCAAGCATAAAAATATGGAACTGCTTGCTCCAACTTTTCCATTCTTGAGCCAGATTAGTTGACCTTATATTTAACGGCGGTAGCGTTGTAGCAAAAATTTGACTATTTCCACTCATTTTATTATGTTTAATTTCTTTTTCTATTTCTTTTTCATCACCTGACACCATGTTATATTTTATATAACCAACTGAGTAATATATTTATGTATATAAGTAAAACGATATGTCTTTTACTTATGACAGCCTGACTTCGACTGAATCTATTTATTCAATATGTATTACAACTAATAATTATAGAGTTGTAATTATACTACTGAATTATACAACAGTATTGACTACACTTTATTGAATGTCTAGGTGGACTATAAACGGCTGTTAAGCAAAGTTTGATTCCTGCAGTTTCAAATGTTACAGTTGTTGCTTAGGATTCATCAGTGGCAATTTTTTCTTCTTCATAGTGCTTTAGAGATTTTCGAAGAATTATGGCTGATCCACCTCGCGAACAGTTGCTAGAGTGTAATGTATGGTAGACATAGAAGTCTCGAAATTCAATATAAGACTGATTGTTAAAATGTGTTTCGGCAATTAAACAAATATCCACATTTTTTGTTATTAATAATGCTTCAAGCTCATGTTGATGTTTTAAAAGACCGTTGGCATTCCACAGCATTATTTTAAGATTTCTACTCATCATTGTAGTTTAGATATTTTTTCTTCTAATTTAAGCAAACGCTTTTCTATTGTTAAATAAATCTTTTCTTGTGAATTGATTTTTGTTAAAATTTGGGTAAGTAGATCCTGTTCGATATTTTGAGGAGCAATGCCTTTTGTGATTTCAGATTAAATTTGAACTGTCAGTGGAGCTCTTTTGTGTGAATTCATGCTTGCTGACTGGTTTTGAATTCGTTTTAATAATAGAGTTCTTACCTATAGAGTCATGGTTGCTATCAGTAGATTCAGTTGGATTTATTTTACTCTGATGGGCTTGGAATTTACCAGTTTTCTGTTTGCGAAGTTTTTGGAGTTCGCGTGCAACAATACAGCCGCGGTAATTGGCAGGGTGAGACTCACCCAAATTACAGCATTTTGGTTGTTGTGCAATAGGCTTTAAACAGTCTTCTGTCTTGTGCTTGCCTGCACATTTAACGCATCTCGGTTCCTTCCCACAATAGTTTTTTGTATGACCATACGTTTGGCAAGACTTGCATTGAGGAATTTGATAGGAAGTTTTCGGTAATTCAATGGATACAACGCAATTCAATATGGTTTTGATATTGAAAATTTTATTGATATCGTCATTGGTATCGAATGTTAGGGCAAACATATTTAATGGACTTTTGTTACGCCATTGAAGCTTATTGATTGCACTCAATGGATTAAACCCCTGTATTTTAAAATCTTCAATAATAAGACCTGATTCGCATGAGTGGTGCCAGTTTTTTACTATAACTCGAATTGGTCTTGTTTGCTTGTTTTCATAGCTGTGCCATGAAAAGTTTAGAGATGATAACGTTTTTGTAACTTAGCGATAGTCGTCAACATCAATTAAGTTAATTTTATAGATGCCATTGTTTAGCAACTTTGTAGTAAACTGTTTCGTGGCATTAATTTTAAGAATCTCAAGGACTTTTTTATATTCCAGATTACTAGATAACATTATAGGCGGTGAATGCTTTTGTGTGTTTGGTGCTTTAGTTTGAGCGTCTGAGTTGGACGTATTCTCCTTAGTCAAATTATTTGCGGTTTCGACTTCTGGGGATGAGTCCGCTTTACGCTTTTTGCTTGGTTTCTTACTATTTTTTTTTTATTATCCAGTCGGTTTTACGAGCTAGTTCATCTTCATCAGTTTCATATATTGGTTTTTGGATTTCTTTTGAAGTTTGTGTTGATAATGCAGTCTTAAGCGTTTCATTTTCATGTTGTAGTCTTGATACTTCTTCTTTAAGTTGCAAGCATAGAGCTTCAACTTCTTTGAGCTTGTTTGAGGACATCGTTTCTAGACCACTTTATTTGAAGAATTTTTATATATATATTTTAGTATAAGTTATTTTTATTAATATTGAAATAAAATAATAAATTTGATAAAATTACAATTTTAATTGAAAATTTGTTAATATTTTAGGCGTCCTTTTGCGTTTTTTACTTTTATTTTATTTATTTGGTGTAAGTTTGTACTTTAACTATATAATTACACAATTACACAAATTTGTTAGATGTAATTTGTTTAATTATTATATTTATTATGAGCTTTTGAGCTTTATTTGCTGTCTCTATCAGCTGTTTTCGAGTATGTGTGTTTAGAGGTAAACAAAAAACAAAGTCATAATTTACTTTATTAAAAATAGAAGAAATTAATATAACAATGTTTATCTTTTAATTTTATTCGAGTATTATTATTTTTGTAAACCCCGTTTAAGAGTCACTATCTCAATTGTTTGCACTAAGTTTAATATCATCTTCCGCGACTTTTCATGAGAAAAAATCCTAAAAGTTACGGAGTGATTTTTATTTGCGTGCACACATTTCAAAGTTTTTGCAACCGAGAACTTGTGACAAAATATGAGCGTGTATTTAAAAGTGGAATTGATGCAGCAATGCAACGGAAATCCAAAGATTCACAGAATACAATAATATAATTGTGTGATTATAACTTGAATAAAACAAAATATTATAGGTTTATCATTATTTATTGTTATATTTCTTTGTTTAGAAACTTTTATTTTATTTATTCAATTATACGTTCTCAATTACAATTACCTAAATCTCTATATTTTTTGTTAAAAATGTGCACACGTCTCCTTACTATCTTTTCCACATAAAAACAGCTGATCACCTTAGTGATGTCATCTTGTTACGATTATTGATTTTATATCGTAACATTTATTAACTGCATCCGATAGGTATGCAGGTTTGAATTAGAATGATTTTCTTATGCTATGCTTCATAAGCTTAGAGCTGAACTCAACAAAAATAACTTACGCTAGCAATTATTGTGTATC
Organism: Teleopsis dalmanni; assembly: GCF_002237135.1. Taxonomy (NCBI): domain Eukaryota; kingdom Metazoa; phylum Arthropoda; class Insecta; order Diptera; family Diopsidae; genus Teleopsis; species Teleopsis dalmanni. The sequence goes on along the minus strand of NC_051846.1, from coordinate 134,610,291 downwards.
TAACTAAAAGGTAAAGCATGCATACATAAAATCTTATCCCATATAGCATGGTTTTAAATAACATGAAGGCATTGCTGCCTCATGTGTGCTTAAGCAACAGGAATGTGCTCGTCATGTATAATTCATGTTGCTGTGCGATACTAAGTAAATTATACTGTCTTTTTAGACTATTTAGCAACAACGTATATTTACTGAAGTTGCGTTAGATAAAATGTATATCTATATGTAAATATGTAAATGCAAAAAAAGGGAGGTGTAGTCCCTTTTTAAAAAGAATGGATTTATCCATAAATTCATTCTAAACACATATAAATGATATTTTTTATTTTTGATTTAATGTAACAAAGTTTATTTACAGTCTATTTTATTTTAAACTTACGTCAATTTTATGTTATAATTATTAATGAATTAATAAAATAAAAGAGAAAATTGCAAAAATGTGCTTTATATCATTTTATATATCTATATAAGTCTTAACGTATCCTTATGTATTATTATTAAGCTATTATCTTTCTTACTTTTTAGTGTGCAAATATTTCTATCATCAATACTAGTTACTATATAAGGTTCAATATATTTACTATCTAATTTATGTCCTGCTTCATTTGAAATTAACACTAAGTTTTCTATATCTACCTTAATTCTATTTTCTTTTCTATCGTAGTTTGCTTTCTGCGTCTGTTTATACTTTTGTATTTAGGCATTAGCTCGTATTTGAGCTACTTGAAGTATGTATTTCAATTCCTTATCATATGATTCGTAATTGTAAATGGGATCTATTTGTTCTTGATGCAAGAATTCATATGCTGAAGGTGTTTTGCTTTCAGGGACAGTAACCATGTACTACAGATGGCGTAGTATTATAACAATAAGTATAATATTTTAACCATCTTTCCCAGTCAGTTTTATCAGATTTCATATAATTTCTAACATATTCGTTAAATGTTCTATGATTCTGTTGTGTCAGCCTAGATGGTTTTATTGTAGTATTAGCTGCCCTGCATGGCATGGTGGCAAGCCCGGTATATTCGCCGGTGTTGGGGTGTGATTCTTGATTACTGGATACTACTGCTGACAACTAACAAAACAAAAAAATCATACCATGACTTGCTTCTATTCATTCAATTAACTAAAAATAACTATACCTACAATTCCATTCTTAACTACAATCTCTTCATATTTTTTTTTTCTCTTTTTTTTTTCTTGTGCTATTACTAACTATTATTAATATGTACTTACTTACTTAGTTGGCCATTACAGACGTGTGTCGTCCTTGGCCGCGTCGAGTAGCCTCCGCCAGTCAGCCCGATTAGTTGCTTTCTGACGCCAGTTGGTAGTACCGAGCGCCCCCAAATCGTTGGTCACCTGGTCCTTCCACCCAAGATGCGGACGTCCTCTACCGCGTTTTCCACCTGCGGGTACCGAATCAAATACCTTTCTAGTCGGAGCACTTTCTTCCATTCGCACAACATGACTAAGCCAGCGTAGCCGCTGAATTTTTATGCGCTTAACTATGTTAATATCGCGGTATAGCTCATACAGCTCATCGTTCCATTTTAATCGATACTCGTCGCCAACGCGTAAGGAACCATAGATCTTCCGAAGAATTTTTCTCTCGAATGCTCCTAACGCCTTCTCATCACTGTTGGTAATTGTCCAAGCTTCTGCACCATACAGCACGACAGGCATGATAAGGTATTTGTAGAGCCTGATTTTTGTTTGTCGAGAGAGGGCTTTATTTCTCAATTGCTTACTTAGCCCGAAGTAATATTTGTTGGCAAGAGTAATTCTTCGTTGAATCTCTAGCCTGACGTCATTTTTGGTGTTTAAGCTGGTTCCTAAATAAACGAAGTCTTTCACAACTTCGAACTTATAATTGTCAACAGTGACGTAGGTCCCAAGACGCTCAGGAGATTTGTTTGTTGACAGAAAGTACTTTATTTTGTCCTAATTTACCACAAGACCCATTTGTTTTGCTTGTTTTTCTAAGTTGGAAAATGCCGCACTGACGACGCGGGTGTTCAGACCAATGATATCAATATCGTCGGAATACGCAAGCAGCATTACACTTTTTTAGAATATTGTGCCAGTACGGTTTAAATCTGCTGCTCGAATTATCGTTTCCAACATTAGGTTAAAGTAGTCACACGACAAGGAGTCACCCTGTCTGAAACCTCGTTTGGTATCAAACGGCTCAGAGATGTTCTTTCCAATTCTAACGGAGCTGGTGGTGTTGCTCAACGTCATTTTACATAGCCGTATAAGTTTTGCTGGGATACCAAATTCAGACATAGCGGCATAGAGTGTGCTTCTAGTCGTAGTGTCAAAAGCAGCTTTGAAGTCGACAAATAGGTGGTGTGTTTCGATTTGTTTTTCTTGAGTCTTCTCCAGGATTTGACGCACTGTGAGTATTTGGTCTAGAGTGGATTTGCCAGGTCTGAAGCCACACTGATAAGGTGCAATCAGTTGGTTGACGATTGGCTTCAATCTTTCACATAGTACGTTTGATAGAACCTTATATGCGATATTTAAAAGACTGATCCCGCGGTAGTTGGCGCAGTTTGCAGGATCACCTTTTTTGTGGATTGAGCAAAGCACACTTAAATTCCAATCGTTGGGCATGCATTCATCCGACCAAATGTTGCGAATTAGCTGTAGCATGCATTTTGATAGCTCTTCGCCAACAGCTTTAAACAGCTCAGCCGGTAAACCATCGGCGCCTACAGCTTTGTTGTTTTTGAGCCGCGTTATAACTGTTTTAACTTCATTATGATCGGGAGGCGGAACGATTATTTCATCGTCAACGATTGAAAATTCGGGATCATCTTCGCTTTCAGTCACATTGCTACTACCGCCATTTAATAGTTTCGGGAAGTGATCCCTCCAAATATTAAGCAGGCTTTGGACATCTATCACCAGATCACCGTTTTCATCTTTGCAGGAATTAGCTCCGGGTTTATAACCATTTGTCAGGCTTTTAATTTTTTGATCGAATTTTCGAGCCATATTTTTGTCGTCTAGCTTCTCAAGCTCTTCGTACTCACGTCTTTCTGTTTCCTTCTTTTTTCGCCTGAAAAGACGTTTCTCTTCCCTTCTCTTTTGCCGATATCGCTCTTTAACAGCACGCGTCGCAACTGACCGCAGGATGGCTTGATATGCTGCGTCTTTCTCTGCGGTAGCATTGCGACACTCTTGGTCGTACCAGCTGTTTCTTTGTATACGGTGATAGCCGATCACCTCTTCTGCAGCGGTACACATAGAGTTGGAGATGTGTTTCCATTGCGCGCATATATCGGCTTCTTCAGATGAATTTTCCAGATATTGGGAGAGTCGAGTAGCGAAGTCATTAGCTGTCTGTTGTGATTGCAGCTTTTCGACGTCTAGCTTTCGCTCTGCTTGTTCACGTACCTTTCTCATCGCACATAAACGTGTGCGGATCTTGGATGCAACAAGGTAATGATCCGAGTCGATGTTGGCTCCTCGGATAGTACGTACATCCAAGACACTGAAAGCATGCCTTCCGTCTATCACAACGTGATCAATTTGAGATCTTGTGTTTTGATCAGGTGACAGCCATGTTGCCTTATGTATGTTGAGATGCTGGAATCTGGTACTACTAACCACCATGTTTCTAGCCGCGGCGAAATCAATCAGCCTTCTTCCATTATCAGAAGTTTTCGTGTGAAGACTGAACTTTCCGACAGTAGCACCAAAGATACCTTCTTTACCCACCTTTGCGTTGAAGTCTCCAACAACTATTTTGATGTCATGATGGGGACAGCGTTCATATGCTTGTTCAAGTTGTTCATAGAAAATTTCCTTGGTGTCGTCATCTTTATCTTCCGTTGGGGCGTGCGCACATATTAGAGTGATAAAGAAAAATTTTGCCTTAATCCGGATTTTTGCGAGCCTTTCGTTTATTGGTGTAAACGTTGAGACCAAATTTCTCAGCTTTTGGCCTACCGCAAATCCGACTCCAAACTCGTGCTTTGTTGCATGGCAGCTGTAGTAGATGTCACAATGATCTCGTTTAGAGCATCCTTGTCCCGTCCATCGCATTTCCTGGAGAGCGGTAATGTCAGCCTTATATTCCTTGAGGACATTAACCAGCTGTATAGATGCACCTTCTCTGTAAAGAGTTCGGACATTCCAGGTGCATATTTTTAAATCGTGTTCCTTAATACGTTTGCGTTTGTCGTCATCAGTAGATCGTTTCCTTATCCGAGGCTGCCTCTTCGTTTGCATTGAAAGGATTTTTTTAAATGGTGGGTTCCAAGCCCGACGCAAAACCTCATATATCCCTGAGGTGGATTTCGCTGCACACATTAGTTCACTACGCACGGATGATTGTAGCTATCCAGAGGGGCCACGTGGAGGCTGTGTGTCAACTTGGAGAGAACAGTGACAAGGATCGCGCTGGCATTTACCATGTTAAATGCAATCAGACACTTTACCTTGCATGTTCAATCCCATCCCCCCATCCCCCATCCCATTATTAATATGTACCTAAAACAAAAAAAAAACTGAATATACAGTCATAATTCTTATAATTAATTTTTTTTCTTTTTGTTGACAATTCAAAAGAACAAACTGCTCTCTAAACTACATTATACTTATACATAAAACCTACATCCTCTATCATTCTTTTCTTACTTTCATTTTCTTCCTCTTCTTCTTTCTCATTTTTTAATATTTTCTTTTTTTTATTTATTTACTGAACACTAATGATCTATATATCTCCCATACTGCTGTACACTTTACGACGAGAAAAATAAATCTACCAACCATCTTGCCCTTCATTCCCTTTGCTGTGTCTTGAATTTAAAAAAAACATTCGTCATAAAAGATCGGTGATAAGAACGCGTTTGTTCTTATTGAATCGCAAATGATTATATCAAGCTTCCAGCACGCACATGCACGTGTTGGATGATATATTTTAATAATTTTGTTAATTGTAAACTGCCGAGCACATTAACTCGTAGTTAGCCTTATTAATCAATTTAAAATAATAACTTCAAATATTTTATCTGTAATTAAATCTTTATTTATTTTTAGATATTTAAGAAAATGAATTGTTTCCAGTTGCACGATTGAAAACTAAAAAGGAAGTTTGTTAGCTTAAACCTAACACAGAAGCTGCTCTCATGTCCCTAATCTAGCTTAAAGCTTACTTCATTCTCCTTTTGTTGCCAAACAGCTGATTACTAGTGTTTGACAACGTTAAGTAAATGAAGTCTTTTATATAGATACTAAAACCAAGATTTACGTTACGGAGATTAAACATCCTCCCCCGCGTTGAATTATTTGAATAATTCGAATAATTTAACTAAAAGTACGATAAAATGCATGCCTGCAATTGATATGGCATAATTGCACCTTATATTTATGTAAACAAGTTGATCTAGATCATGAGAAGCTTGCTTCTGTGTTGTTTTCTTTGCTTGTTTCTTTTTACATATTAAATTGCAAATGATTTTCAACTGTCAAAATAGTAAAAAGCATTGTTAGCATTTTTTGTTATTAAGTTTAAGAACAATAAAAGTTTCATATGTGAATTTTTGAAATTTCAATTAGCTAAAATTAATTTACTGGTTAGTAATTCAAAAATGTAGAAAGTATTTATAAAATTTAAAAAGAATTATAAGTGAATTTAAGCCATATCAAATATTATATTGATGAATAATAGACTGAAGTACACCGCTGGACGCCTCATCAGATAACTGTGTGCTTATATTATTTAACAATTTGACATCATGTTTTGTCTTCCCTAGATTTTTGGTGTGAGATCAGCAGTTGCTCGTTCGTTTGGATACCTTCGAATTGCGTCCGAAATGATTGATACTGCTAACTGATGAAATTGGTACCTGTATAGGCCTTTTTGATGCTGTCAATTGTTGTTTTGTTGCTTGTTTGGGTTGTACTGGTGGGATCTTGTCATCTTCACTATCGTTGGTTTCACAAAAAAGTGGAGCCAAATTATGTAGGCACGTTTCAAAATACCTGATGCTGTTTTAACATCGATCACACGTACCATTCCGGAACTACATATGTTGGTTACTCGACCCAATGACCACTGAAGAGGAGGTAAATTTCCATCCTTCATTAAAACTAAGGTGTTTTCCTGCAAGTTATTGCATTGTTCTCGCCATTTATGTCGGTATTGTAGCTCCGTTAGATATTCAGAGTTCCACCGTCTCCAGAACTCATGTTTTATGTGGGAGACCAATTTCCATCTTGTTAATAATGATGTTTTTATCTTTGGTGTGCTTGTACTTGCTGGTGCTGTAACGGCTTAACCAATTAGAAAGTGGCCTGGCGTAAGTGCTTCAAAGTCATTTGGATCATTCGACATTGGAGTAATCGGTCTTGAATTTAATATTGACTCTATTTCAATAACAACTGTTTCTAGCTCTGTGTACGTTAAGGATTCTGTGCCAACGCTGCGCACAAGCAGATGTTTCGCCAATTCCACTGCTGGTTCCCAGAGTCCTCCGAAGTGAGGCGTACAAGGAGGAATGAAGTTGAATTAAATACCTTTTTTACTGCACGCTCTTTCAATTACTTGTCCTGATTTGTTTGAGTAAATGAGTTCTTCTAGCTCATTCAGTTTATTATTGGCTCCAATAAAATTAATTGCATTGTCACAAAATATATTTTGGCAATGTCCACGCCTCGCAACAAAACGTTTAACTGATCCAATAAATGTGTCGGTAGTTAGGTCACTTACTAGCTCCAAATGTACTACTTTGGTGGCGAAACAACAGAAAACAGCAATATATGCCTTGTGCGGTCACTTCCTTCTTACCTTGTAATGTACCAGAAATGGTCCACAAAAAGCCTGTATTAAGGAATGGTCTGGCAGATTGTACTCGAGTACTTGAAAGATTCCCATAATTTGGTTAAATGTTGTAGGCTTACACCTAGTACAGCGAACACAGTGTTGAACAATTGAGCGCGCCATTATTTTTCCCTTGACCGGCCAGAATTTCTGTCGAGTTGTTGCCAACAATGCTTGTCCACCACAATGCATGTTTGTTTCATGAATATTTTTCATTATTAGTTTCACAATTTGGTCGTTGTATGGAAGAAGAATTTGATGCTTAGCATTATATGGCAATTTTGATGCATCTATTCTGCCTCCAACCCGAATGATGTTGTCTTCATCTAAAAATGGAGTAAATGCAGCTAATGCGCTCGATGCCTTTACATGGTTGCGATGCCTTAATTCCCTTTTGTGTTGTTTGAATTCAGCTTCCTGAATGCACCTTACTTTGTGAGCCTCTGAATCGAGTTCTATTGAATGAATCTCGCCCTCGAAGTTGTCTGGTCCGGTTTATGAAGCGCAGCACATAGCCTATAATATGTAACAAGGTGTCGAAGGAATTTCTGTTGTTTATTGTATACACCCAGTCGGCACTACAACTAGTTACAGTTAATGCTACCTGTCGTAAAGTAGCCTTCAATTCTGCGTTATCTGGAAGACTGCACAACATTTTTTGAATTCTCCTGGCCACAGTTCCTCGGACCCATGTACAAACATTGGGCCATAAAACCATAAGTGATTAGTTTGTAACTGGGAAGGTTTAATGCCACGTGATAATGCATCTGCAGGGTTGTGTCGTGAACTCACATGTCGCCATTGGCTTGGTACTGAAATGTCTTGAATTGCAGCAATTCTGTTTGATATAAATTGTTGATGCTTTGCTGGCCCCGAATTTATCCAATGCAGTACAATTTCCGAATCGGTCCAATTATATGTTGGCACCTTATAGTTCAAGTCATCTTTTACTCTTTTCACTAGTGTTGCTCCAAGAAAAGCCGCACACAACTTTAAGCACGGAATAGTTTGTGTTTTTAAGGGTGCAACGCGTGATTTGGAACATAAAAGCGATTAATCAGACGTCCATCTTTCAATTTTGCCATCTGCTGTCCAAATATATGCCTTTCAATTTGAAACCGATGAAGTGATCTTAATTCGTCGCAAAAACTGATCCACCTACTTCACTTGGTACCGCTTCATCCCACGTTAGTTTGAGTTGCCATAAGTCCTGAATCAGTACCTTGGCGGTTACTAAAACTGGACCCAGGATGCCAATGGGATTAAATATTTTAGCTACATTTGAAGTAATTGATCGTTAAGTCACCCACTTCGCTGGATGTAGATCCACTTTAATACTGGATTTGTCAATTTTCAATATTAATACAAAATTATTCTTTTCTCTTATCAAAAAAAAAAAAACAAAATGCACCAAATTCTTGGATTATAGATTCATAAAGATATCAATAAAAAAAGTTCATAATTATAACAAATGTGTATAGCAAAGCTTTCTTCTTTGTTTAAATTTATGAGTTGAAAACAAATAATATTACAACTTTAAATTTTAGTATCTTTATTGTTTTCTTTTCTTCCTTGCTAAGATAACAAAAAAAAAAACAATGACAAAAAAATAAAAAAAAAATGTATACAGTCAAACCTCTCTATAACGAAGTAGTTGGTGCCTGCAAAAAATTTCGTTATAAAAAGATCTTTGTTATAGAAATGTTGAACAAATTTTTTTTTGTTTGATTTTTTTTTTTGCATTTGACTGAAAAATATTTACGTTTTTATTTTAAAAATATATTTAATTCATGTTTATTCAAAAAAAAAAACATTAAAAACATTATTCATATATTGATTTGTATTTGGAAAAATTATTTTTATTAATTACAACATATTTAATTTATTATTATTTATAATTTAAATTTTTATGTGTTATTTTATTTTATTTGAAAGAAGTCTGTAATTTTAGTTTGTTTAGACATTTTTACTTTTTCCTTATCAAGGAACTATTCCAACAAGTTAATAGATTTAAAAATTTTTTCATCAACATCGTCACGCGATTCCGTAAATGTACATACAGTTTGTAATGCTCTACGCGTGTTTAAATACGAAGACAGTTCAATAATGTCTTGATTTTGTGCATCTTGGTTTTCTACATCTGAATATATAAATATTAAAATTATAATCTGAGATTAATTAATCTATTGCTTTTTTTAAGTATGGGCCATGATGACTGTATCTTTGTCAACATTTATATAATCGTCCAAAGATCCATCACTTATATTAACGGTGCATTACGACCATAGCTCTTTTAGGCACATATATTCTTCTGTTATAACATCTTCCTTCGTAACGACTGCAGCTCATTAGCATCAGTTTCTACAAAACCTGCTTTTTTGAAACATTTTGAAATTGTTTCAGCTTTCACATCCATGGACCAGGATTTGCTGAGTTCTCTTACTGTATCAAGTAGTGAAATCGATTCGGAAGAATCTAAAATTTTCCTTAAAATTCTTATTCGGTAATGCTGTTTCAAGTTATATATAATGCCTTGATCCATTGGCTGTAATGAAGATGTTATATTCGAAAGAAAAAAGACAAGTTTAATGTTTTTTAATTTAACTTGGATACTTTTTGTATGCGCAGGAGAGTTGTCAACGAAAAGTAAGATATTTCTCTTTTCAATTGCAAATTTATTATTCAGTTTTATAATCCAGTTCTCATATAAATCACTTGTCATCCATGCTTTTTTATTACTTTCATAACTTACTTCAAGTGATTTCAGTCCCTTAAAGGAGCGCGGGATTCTGGACTTTCCAATAACTAATAGTTTGTGAGATTGCTTACCACCATAACAGTTATGCTGTCCTTACTTTTTTTCCACTGATACATTTTTGATTTTTGAACGTAAGAATCCGAGATAGCAAAAATATGTCATTTGGATTATAGTTTTTAATTAAATCTGGAAGAATATTTTTGACCCAATTGTCTAATGTCTCTGAGTTCACGTCACTACCTTCACCGCAAACGAATTTTTCGACAATATTATGACTTTTTTTAAATTTTTCCAACTATCCATTACTTGATGCAAAGTCTGGATAACCTAATGCTTCCGCAAAATATTTAGCTTTTTCTTGCACAAGTGCCCCAGAAATGGGAATATTTTTCTGCCTTGTAGCTGTTATCCATTTAATCGTTGCATCATCTATTACTGCGTAATTACAACATCTTATATCTTTATGACTTTAACGGTCATGACTCACAATTGCTTGATCAATTGAAATTCTGAGGAAATAATTTTCTACCTCTCTCATTAAAAGCGAGAGCGCACACAATGTGTATGGGGAAACCTTTTTTATTTAAAATTGATGATGACTCATTACATATACACAATCTCAACGTATTAGTTGAGTGATAGTTATGCATTTGAATAAATTTGTTATAGAGAGGTTTTTTTGTAAGCAAAAATTTGTTTGCGTACCTGAAAAAACTTCGTTGTAGAGAGGAATTCGCTATTGAGAAGTTCGTTAATAGCTAGACTGGTGGTCTGGCTTGCTGATTACTGAGTGGGCATAGGTTCTCTAACGGGTCTTTCAAGTCAAATGTCACTTTCTTTCTTGGTCGGACGAGTTGTTCCTCTTTCATGGGTTTACCACTTACGTCCACTTCGATAAAATTAGGCTCCATAACCATAGGTTCAAAAAAGGCCGGCTTTAGTCTGTCTATTGCTAAGTTTACTGGATTTCCGCGTACGTCCACTGTAAAAAGCCTATGGTTGATTCTTTTGATTATTTTGTATGGTGCTGTGTACGGTGGTTCTAATGGTTTCCTTAGATGGTCTGTTTTTATAAATATATGAGACGCACTATCCAACGTCTTGTGAACGAAAACAGATCTGTTTGAATGATTGGAAGTTGGAGTTGGTTTAAATTGTCGTATATGCTCACATAATGTTTTCAGGAATTTTTGTTCGTCTGGAGGTCTCTGTGTTTCCACAAAGAATTCTCCCGGTAAGTGCAGTGTTGTACCATACACCATTTCTGCTGCTGATGTGTTTATGTCTTCTTTAACAGAGGATCGAAGACCTAATAAAACTGAAGGTAATAATTGTATCCATGTGTGCTGAGCTCGTGCCATGAGTGCTGTCTTCAAAGTGCGATGAAATCGCTCAATTAACCCATTTGGTTCCGGGTGATACGACGATGTGCGTATTCTCTGTGTGCCTAAGCGGTTTGCTAACCCCTTGAACAATGCCGACTCAAATTGAGTACCCTGGTTAGTTGCTACTAGTTTGGGAAACTCAAATCGCGATATCCAAGTTGCAAAAAAATTCTCCACGACTGTGTCAACGGCGATGTCTTTCCATGGAGTGACCTCTGGCCATCGTGTGAATCTGTCTATCATAGTTAATGCATATCTATAACCATGGCACTCTGGAAGTATTTTTAAATCCAAATGCACATGATTGAATCGTTGATCTAATGGCATAAAAGCTTGTGGCGTGAGTTTATTGTATCTGTTTATTTTCGTTTGTTGACAATTTTGACACTATCGCACCCATTTCGCAACATCTTTGTTGCAAAAAAATCGCATAATTGTTTAGTTGTTGATATGACACCTACATGTGCTAAAGAGTGTACCGCATCAAATGCTTTCTTGCGCAATGATGACGGAATATACGGTCTGATGATACCTGTGAACACGTCACAAAATGTTGACAAGTAAGGCTGCAACGAAAGTTTCTGCAACTGAATTAACTGCTTCAAACCAATAACTGCTTCAGTTCTTCATCTATTATTTGGTACTTCCTAATCGTATCCATTTCTATGATTGTGGCCATGTTAATTGCATTCACTCGAGATAAACTATCTGCTACTACGTTGTCATTGCCAGCTATGTGTGTTATACTGGTTGTAAACTTTCCTATAAAACTTAGCTGTCGCTATTAACGAGCTGAAACTTTATCTGGTTTTTGCTGGAAAGCATATATTAGCGGTTTGTGATCCGTGCGAATGGTAAATGTCTGCCGTCTAATAAATGTTTGAAATTTTTGATATCTAGATAAACGGCTAGTAATTCTCTGTCGAAAGTGCTGTAGTTTTTTTGTGCTGCTTTAAGCTTCGATGAAAAAAATGCAACTGGACGCCAAACATCGCTTTCTTGTTGTTCTATTACTGCACCGACTGCATTTCTAGACACATCTGATGTCAATCAAATTGTACTTGAGGGTGAAAGAAATGTTAATTTAGATAGCGCAGTTACGCTTTTCTTACAGCTTTCGAATGCCATCTCTAACATAGGGTTCCATGTTATTGGTGTTTTGTCATTCTTTTTTGAGTTTTTTAACAGTTCATTTAGCGAAGCTTGCAACTTAACTGCTTGCGGAATGTACTTGCGGTAATAATTAAGAATTCCTAGAAAACGGCGAATTTCTTTGATTGTTTTTGGTTTCGCATATTCCTCGATTGCTCTCACTCGTTCTGTAGGTGGGCTGATTCCTTCGGCTGATATGTCGTACCCTAAAAAGTATGCTCTGTGGATTTCGATTTTTGAGAACAATTTGCTGGCATGTAGTTTGTCCGTCTTTTGGTCTAAGTATGATATCGGATACCGGTCTGGTTTCATCGGGCGTTTAGCTTCCTGAAATCACCGCAGGCGCTCCAGGTGCCTGTCTTCTTTTTGACTAGGTGGATTGGACTAGGTGGATTGCTAACGGCGTGACCTTTCATGTACCGGCTGACCATCGGCGACTATCTAATGATAGACTAAAGAGGTGTCAGGGAGGTTGTAGGTGTTTGCTCCACCCACATCGACATACTTGCTGATGATCACAAAGAATTTGAAGTTTGGATGTAATGTGTACACGGACTGCGTTAATGTAGTCTTTACTACGCCAGTTGAGGATAATTTCGTCAGTGGATCTAATAAGCACTTTGATTTCATATCTGGAATTAGACCGTATTTGGCTAAAAAATCTGCGTCCAGAATTGGTGACGTAACCTCTGCTATGATGAAGGTCCATGTAAAGTTGCACGTAAACCAAGATCAAGACTAAGTTTTTTGATACCGTACGTCTTAATGTGTGAATTGTTCGCTGCGAAAGTTTTAGATCATCTGGACTTAAATTGCGTCTGCTTGGGATTGCTGTTAACGGAATGATTGATACTGCTGAACCGGTGTCAATTAGGAAGTGCATGTTTGAAATACTATCGACAATGTGCAAACGAGCTTTTTTTGTGCAGTTTTGCCGCACGTTGCCGTTTACTGCACTTATTGACGGCAACGGTTTTAGTTTCAGTTTTTTAGTTCTAGTTTTAGTTTCCTTTTGTTTAACATTGGCTGCCTGACTACCAAATTCGCATGGTTTGACGCAAGAATGTCGGTAAATTTGTTATTTTAACTGCATCGATGTCCGTTTTTACCGTGGCTAAAGTTGCGTCCATGGATACTGACTTATCTGCTGCCTCTTTCTTCGAATTCTCTATCGTATTTATTAAGCGGTTGTCGGGGTCACCAAATGTGTGGCTAGTTTGCGACACAATGTTTATTTCTTACGGCTAATGAATTATTTTCAAACTTAATGTTAATTATTTACACGATATTGAAAAATGAATTAAAATAAAATGTGTTTTTTGTTCTTTACAAATGGTGGTTGTTAACACGTGGCGCGACGTTGAAACAAACTTCTTGTCTACAAAAAGGGCACAACATATATATTTATAATCTGCACTTCAATTATTGATATTCTGTTTGTACAAAATTAAGGATTATGATTATGATTAACGGATTTAATATAACTTGACTTCGCAAAAAAAATGTACTGCATTCGTAATAATGTATCACTGTAAAAATACCTGTTGTTTTGGTACTTCTCCAGGTGATCACTTTACTGATTATTGAGCACCTTTAATTTTCTGATACTCCTCTATATGTATTTCTAATTCCGTTGAGCACGTCAAGAAGAAAACTGCAATAG